>NC_141914.1:23266969-23418694 GCF_057802395.1 Ceratotherium simum simum | reverse complement strand
TTATCTAGAAATTTTAAAATATTATTGTTTTCCTGAATAAAGTTGGATTTTTAGTAAACTAGTACTTTCTCAGTAAGTAGACTTCCTTGGAGTAACCAACTGAATCAATTTCTGTATTATTCTTTAACAAATACCTGTGTTACCTAAATTCTCACTTGTAGGATCTAATCTGAAGGGCTCAGGCCCTTTCGAGAGACTGTGCAACCATAAACATTGGTTAGTGCCAAGATCACAAAATGGGGTTATTTTTCCAAGTAAATATTTGCCAGTAGCAAGGTAATCATAAAGATCACTTTCACCCCCTTGTTTGCTTTTGCCTTACTCTAAGGCTGTTGGGACTGGGGCATTTTTGTAAATGACAGTCCCTGTCTCCAGGTTCCTTACTGTCCAGAGCGTTGTAGATAATTCATAAGACTTGATGCTTTGTCTTGATATTTTCTCTCCTTTCCTCCCACCCCATCTTTCTCTTTCTTTTACTCTCTTTGTTGCGGTGATGAGTTCCTTCCAGAGGGAAAACAAGAAATCCCGAAAAGGTAGAGTACTTCAATGTCCCATCAGTTTTTCTTCTCCAGTTTGACATTTACTAATTCCCAAGTTCATTTGAATTAAGATTCTGTTTTGCTAGCTGCCTCCTGGGTTGTAATTCTGGTCCCCATCTAAGGCCAGGATCACCAGACACCTGAAGAATAATCAGGTTCACCTAGGGAGCAAGAAAGAAAGACTTTTTCCAGAAAAAAGGAAATCCAGACAACCAACACTGCAGAGAACAGAGCCTGAGCCCCTAAGCAACATGCCAAGAGAAGCAGAGGGACCAAATGAAGAGCCTTACTGCAGTTTATCATTTGAAAAGCTTTATAGGAAGAGGGAGGTAGGGAAAATTATCATTTTGTTCACGTGAAAATATGTTTCTATCCTATCTCTAACATGAGAGTAGTTTAGAGACCCTGAATTTACTCCTGGATGTGGCAGTTTTTAATAGGCAGTTGCAGGGGTCCAGTTTCTTGATGAGTTAAAGAAAGATGGTATAACCTCCTAGGCCTAAAGTAAAAAAGTCAGAGAAATAGGTCATTCCCCATCTCTACATTCTTCAGTACTCCCTAAAGAGTACAGTATATTCTCTCAGCAGTGTCCTCTCCTGGCTAACACATGTAAATTCTACATCATTTTTGATTCTATAATCCTAGAACCTGTATCTTAACACATTTGAAGATGAAAGCCTTCTAATTTGTTTCTATCTAAATTCTCAGATTCCACCCTTTTGCAAACTAATAATTAGGCTGAATGATTGAGAAATGATTCCTCTGGAAGTGACCACCTCGTGATTTTTACCTTAGCTGTCCAAAGACTGAGAAATAATCAATCTGTTCATTATCTAAAGGGCATATTCCCCAGCTTTTCTTCTGTGTACATTTAAGCACAACAGTGTTCTTTTCTCCAGTGTGATTAATGGATAACCTTGACCATCCCAGAAGCAGGAGGAGCAAGTTTATTGAGGGAGACCTTAGAGCTAGGAGGCTTAATGCTCAAATAATTAGACATGCTCTGGGAAACTTGGAGGGTACTCCTTCCTCTGTCTTCTTGGAGAGCACTAGGATGTAAGTTGTCCCTGATGTTCCTACCTGCTTACTAGAAATTTGAAAAGTGCATCTTTGGAATGGGGATTTTGCCATTTCTCTTCCAGAAGGAGAGTAATACATGGTCATAATAGTTAAACTCACTAATAAATCCTGTGGACAAACTTAATCCCTTCATTCCAGAGATAAAGAACTGTGAATCCTACTGAAGGGTCTCTTCACTTCTTTTTTGGCTTTCCATATCCCCAAATCAGTGAGGTACCTCACACCAGGGATGTAAAAATTCCTGCTTTGGTCAGTGCTACCCAGATACTCACTTACCCTCAAACGAGGTGAACATGGGTGGAATCTAGGATTTTGGAAGCAAACAATGCTATTTAGCTAAGAGCATTCACAAGCTCAGTGACATGTAGGCCTCAGACATACTTGAGCTCTTGACATGAGATTGGTCTGCCTTATGGTATATTTCTTGTCCCCACTTTGTTTGGTTTTTTGAGTCCAGGCCCAGCATCTCTGTACTGTCTTTTGCAGTGCTGAGATGTTGCATTCCCAAACCTTCTTATAGAAGCTTATAAAAATAGCTAGAAATAAGTAAATTGCTTCTTAGTTCCAATTGTTAGACAGATACTCTTCTTAAAGTCATAAGTTTGAATTAAATTGGTTTAGTTTCTGCATTCCTGCCTTTCTTGGCCCCTTTAAAAGCTTAACGTGAAAAACTGCAGTAAGCCTTCGTCCTCCTACATCTTTTCCCATCCTCATTGAATCCCTCTACCTTTCTTGAAAGGTTGCTCAGATGACTCAGGCACTGTTCTCTGCAGAGTTTGATATCTGGGTTTATTTTTCTGATGTGAGCCTCTCTTTTCACTTGCTCTCCAGGTGAGCCTGGCATTTGCTAGGAACCAGAGTGGACCCGGCAAAGTGGCCAGCAACAGAGTCCTGATCCAAATGGAGAAAGGGAACCAGGCGTACCTCAACCTGGAGTGGGAAACTTGATAGGAGGTCAGAAGTACTTCAGCTTTGGATTCTCATTTTCCTTATTTAAGGAACTGAGCACCAGAAGGTAGAGACTGAGAAAGGGAAGAGAGAAAATATGAAACCTTCAGTGTGCCCTTCAGATTTGAGTTGTAGCCTTATTTAGCAAGTCCTGGACATTGAAAAATAATTGTGGTATTACAATTTATAAGCAATCACAGCTGCTTGACAGGTTATATCCTTGTATGATGCCATCATGGAACACTAAGAATATAGTAGTTTAAAACAAGAGAGGAAGTAGAGATTATAGTTATGTTGGCTACCGTTTATTACTTTAGGTAATACTATTTCTTAGATTTTTTTTCGTGTTACTGATTTTTTCTTGAATCTCATGGTTACTTACTTAAATTACTTTTTCTGGCCATCTCTATCATAACTTTATGCAGTGTTTTTGCTCTCAACTCAGGGCTTTCCCATTTCACAACTCTTTTTCACGTTAAATTCTAATCTGGGACCCAAGGCTGAGACATTAAAATAAAGGCCGAAATACCCAGTAAAAGAGAAGTTAACATAGGTCAGAGTACAAGCAACTTTTAAAAAAACGTACTTACCTTTTAAAAAAAATTAGAAATTGCTTCTCCCAACATTTTAACAGAGGCCTATACTCATGGAGGGAATTTTCTCTCTTCTCCCTCCCTCCCCTGTTCTCTCTCATACATACATACATATCACACACATATACACATGGGTATAGAACATTGCACAAATATAGCTTAGTGGGTTTTTACAAGCTAAAAACATCAAAGTAATCAGCACCACGAGAGTGTGTGTGTGTGTGTGTGTGTGTGTTAATGCCTTATTAATGCATGAGTGTGATTGAGTTTTCAGTGGCCTTCTGGTTATAATTATTCATCTGTTTCTGTCTCCACGAATGGCAAAACTACTTTCTGACTTCCATTCTTACCAAGAGAGACCTTGAATCTTCTTTGTTTTCAGAGGCTGTCATCATTGTGTACTTCTTAGTGATAAACTAACTCTGGTACATCCTTCTTTTGCTGAGATGTCCTAATTTCCAGTTTTCTTTCATCCATGTTCAGGCTATTATTCACTTATTCTCCATTTTGCTAATTGTTGTCACTCTGTTTTGTTTTGCTTTTCCATTTTTTTCGTTTTAGTAGTATCTGGAATTCCCTCTCATTTCCTGTGAGACCTCTGGTGCTAAACCTCATCAGACAAATAGCAATTTGAACTCTGGCAGCAATTAATATTCTAATTTCTTCTTCTATGTCATTAAAGATAAGTCTTTAATATATTCTTTACTCAGGTTATTATTACCATGTCTTTTGCATCAAAATCTCACTGCAATCCATTTTTTCTTTGATATGGATTGGTATGTATACTGATTCTACTTGTTCTTTATAGATTCCTTTTCCTCATAGTTTTCATTTCTTTGACTTGGTCTCTGCAGTGTCTGATGACTCTTTGTTGAACTTTGAAACTTCTGGTAGGAAAGTTTGCTTTTGTACTCATATTATATGTCTCTGTCTTACTAATGAATTTTTCTAGTAAGGAAAAGAAACTACATTTTGGGTGAACTGTGTTTTCTTTTTAGCATTCACTAAGTAGTCTGGCATATCATTATTTGAAATTTCTTGCCCTAGTTACCAAAACTACAAGCAATTGAAAGATTTTTATCCATGTTACAGGTATGTTTTAGAGAGGAAACTATGGCTGAGATAAGCATACTAGATTAGGAGGCCATAATGTAGTCCTCTGACTGGCTGTGTAACATTACTCAGATCATTAGTCAGATTTTTGGCTCTTTTTCTCATAATTTCCTCATTCATACATTAAAGAAGCCAGACTTTTGGGTTGTTGTGAGGAACATCTGAGAGTATGTGAATAATGCTTTGAAAATATAAAGTACTGTGCAGGTGTAAAGTTTCAATTCAGACAGATTGAAAGGGTTTGAGCATTGGTTTTAGTAGTGATTTAATTACAGAGGTGATATGTGATGAGTTTTTATTTTGTGATATTCAGTGTTTAAAAGTTTCCTGTACTTCTCTTATAACAAAAAGTTATCAGTCAGAAAGTATGTTCCCTGTAACTGTGGTGCTCCTGTTCTGGGCCTCTGTGCTGCCTAATATCGGTGTCCAGGTGGGCTACCAAAGGACTTTATCTCACTTGTGTATGTCACATTTATAGGTTCCCTTGAACGTCCCCTTCCTTAGGCATCTTCTGCTATGAATTTGCTATCATTCATATGGCTTTGGACGGTACTAATTAGATTATCTTCCCTTTTTTTTTTTCCATCTTCCCCTACCTCCAATGACTGATGATTTAGTTTTCCATATGACAGCTGCCTTTCTGTTGACTCAAAAACTTAGAAGAGTCACAGCTCCATCTTTTGATGACTTTTTATTGATCTCTCATTCGAGGAGCATACCACTCAGTTTTTTTTCTGCATATGTGCTTCATTAAAGGATAAATAGAAGACAGAATGGGAGAAGGAAACAAAACTAAAATTTAATTAAGAACTCAACTAAATAGAATTGTAAAAGTTCCTTCTTGGATTTTAAGAGTTCATTCTTGGATTTCTCCATATTAGGCTAAAGAGTCAAATTACTGTAGAGATGGGTAGAATTAGTAAATGCTGTATTTTGTTGGCCGTAATTTCCTTCATGCCTTCTCTTTATTCGTTTATCAACCTGTAAGAATGCTCTTTTAAAAAAAGTCTTACCTCTGTGCCTTGGTTTGGAGCCTTCTCATTTATTACAACCTCTTATGCTCAGAAGTTGCCATTTCTGTTAATTTTATGCCTGTTAACTCCTTTTGGTCTATTTATCGTTTAAAATATCTTTTGCTTTTTTCATTCTGCTTATATTTTATACATTTTACGCTAACATCCTCTCCCCATTATACTTTTGCCCATCCTATAGAAATTATTTAATTTTATTTTTATATTAGATAGTATACGTGGTTTAAGGCCAAAAGGTACGTAAGGCTTTACACTGAAAGTGTCTTTCCTTCTCATCCTTATTACCTGACTTATCCATGTAGATAACAAGTATGTACAGTTTCTTGTGACTCCTTCCAGAGATGTTCTTTGCAATAAGTCATGCATACGTTCCTTCTTAACCCTTTTAGAAAATATAGTGTGATACCATGTTAATATACACCGTTTTGCGTTTTTTTCATTCCATTTTTGGGAGATCATTCCATATCATCATATGAAGCACTCCCTCATTGCTTTTATGGTCTCGTGATAGCTCTACCTTGATCTGAAATTTTAGACACCCTGAATACTCCTTTACTGAGGTATTTCTTCTAGGAATTCTTCTTTTAAAATTAATGTAATAGATTATTTGCAAATAATGATCTCAGATTCTTTTTTTCATGTACGGAACACCTTTATAGTTAAAAGTAAACAAGCTCTTAAATTCTAATAAGATAATGAAATTATTTTTATCTTTATAGTTTGAATCAGCTTGGGTACTGACAAATATTGCTTCAGGAAATTCTCTTCAGACCCGGATTGTGATTCAGGCAGGAGCTGTGCCTATCTTCATAGAGTTGCTCAGCTCAGAGTTTGAAGATGTCCAGGAGCAGGTAAAAAATGAAACAGATAAAGAGAAGCAGATGAAAGAATACAATTTTTCCCTTTGGTCTTACATTCACGGCCTCAGTTTCACCACTTGGCCATGACAATCCATGGTTCATCGTAGGGAGTGTTCTAGAAATCTAAACAACCAAAACAGAATATTTCATAATGAACATAGCCAGAAGTTGTCCTGGAAACGTAAAACCATTTTTCCCTTCCAACCCTGAAATTCGTTAAGCCCTATAGATTTACTTTTACACCATGGAAGCAGTTACTGTGCTTTTTCTTGTGTGAATCTCTAGTGTATGTGGCAGTAGCAGATCTTTGCCACTTTTATGCAGTAAAAGACTTAGAAAACATGAATTTTTTGTTACTGCAAACTTTATTGAATTCGTAAATATAAATTACTGCTAAATGAGTATGATTTTCTTCTACAATTTTATTGAGATATGATTGACCTACAATAAACTGTGTATATTTATTTCTTTATTTTTTATTTTTTTTTGTGAGGAAGATCAGTCCTGAGCTAACATCCATGCCAATCCTCTTTTTGCTGAGGCAGACTGGCCCTGAGCTAACATCTATTGCCCATCCTCCTCTTTTTTTTTTTTTTTTCCCTTTTTCTCCCCAAAGCCCCAGTAGATAGTTGTATGTCATAGTTGCACATCCTTCTAGTTGCTGTATGTGGTACACCGCCTCAGCATGGCTGGACAAGCGGTGCGTTGGTGCACGCACGGGATCTGAACCTAGGCCACCAGTAGCAGAGCGCACGCACTTAACCACTAAGCCACGGGACCGACCCCTAAACTGTGTATATTTAAAGTGTACAATTTGAGAGTTTTGACATATGTATATACCCATGAAACAATCATCACAATCAAGATAATCAATATATCTATCACCACCAAAAGTTTAATAAAGTTATCTGCATTTTCATTGCTCTTAAATTCTTTGTTCACTGTTTTCTTTTGTAAGCAAGCTTAAAATACATTTTTAATCAGCTGAGTAAGCCATTGAATCTCTGCTCTGTACCAAGGGCTGTGTGGAATATTTCTTAGGGGTAGAGTCCCGTTAGGTAAAGAATATGTATAAGAACTGATTCCTCCCTTTAATAAGCTTACTGCCATGAGTGTTCACATGTACACTTTATAATATTGTTGATCTTCGTAATATTATTGATCCTCTTCCCCTAATCCCACAACTATTTCATTTGGCTTTCTGATGGGTGAACTTAGGAGTGTTAATAGTAATGTCCTTGTGTAATATGTTGATTAACTATATAATTTTATAAAGAGTTATTGTGATATGTCGGCATCTTTTTTGAAAGAATTATGAGAGAATTAAACTATACAACCTGTCATTAATGAAGAATTCTTTCACAGGCAGTCTGGGCTCTTGGCAACATTGCTGGAGATAGTACCATGTGCAGGGACTATGTCTTAGACTGCAACATTCTTCCGCCTCTTTTGCAGTAAGTTTCCATCACTTTTTTTTTTTTAGTAAGAAAAATATGGGAAGTTCCTTAAAAAGCAGTGCATGTTTGGAAATCATTTCGGATTTCCTAGTGTGATTTTTCATTATAGGTGTTTTCTTACTAACTTGTTCAGATCATTTCTTCAGGCATCCTATCTTATTCCAGTGCCAAAATTCGGAATTAGTTGTGTTAGAATTAATAAACTTCATTGTTCTGGAGAAAAGCTATTTGAAGACCTCTGTTTATCAGTAGCATTAAATGGTTTAATGTTTATCTTATGCCATCAGAGAATTAATGTTTATTATATAGATTACCATTGTATCATCATGCTTGTAGGTTATTTTCAAAGCAGAACCGCCTAACCATGACCCGGAATGCAGTATGGGCCTTGTCTAATCTCTGTAGAGGGAAAAGTCCACCTCCAGAATTTGCAAAGGTAAAGATTATGCTTGTAGGAAATTGGCAGAAAAGGTAGAATTAAAAGAAGGTAGCAACCAATATGTATATGAACAGAAAGATGACAATTTTTGATAAAATTTAAAATGTGTTAGAATTTTACCTGGTTTCAGAGAAATAGGACTTTCTGTTTGTTTGTCTTTTAATTTGGGATAAATTTTCACTGCCTGTAAAGAACTCTGAATCACTCTTAAAACCTAGGATTTTTTAATTTATAACAAAGTATCTAAAATACAGAATTTTCTAGCTTTAGCACTTGTGAAAGTTCCTTTACCTCTTTAGTCCACAAAGAGTGTGTTTTGACAAGGAATCTCACTCTGAGAATGGGTATATATTAAACTTCACTCTGAAATTATTTTCCTTGGGCTCTGACTGCCTCATCAAAGTAAACTGCAAGGCTACTACTGACAGTGTTCCCAAAGATAGAAATGCCACTTGCCTACTTGCTACTTCATCTCTTGAAGTATTAATCACCCCAGAAGTCACCAAGTGTGCGCATGGTTGCTTTCTGGAGTTTCTTACCTCACTTCTGGCTTTGATTCTGTTGCATCTCATGATCATATCATCTTCCCTTTACAGGTGTCTCCCTGTCTGAATGTGCTTTCCTGGTTGCTGTTTGTCAGTGACACTGATGTACTGGCTGATGCCTGCTGGGCTCTCTCTTATCTGTCAGATGGACCTAATGATAAAATCCAAGCAGTCATTGATGCGGGAGTATGTAGGAGACTTGTGGAGCTGCTGATGTAAGATATCTTTAAGAAAGTGTGTTCGCTCTTTTGTCCCTATATAGTTTTCTAGTTGCTGATACTCAAATATGAGTTAATATATTATACTGGTTTATTATACTTTGGGCTACTGTCTTTTGTTACTTGTTTATATTGATGTCAAATCTATTTGTTTGTTTTGAGGCTTATAAAGAACCTCTCATTCTTCTGCTGTTAGCAATCCTTCAGTGGAAACCTTTGGAAAACTCTAATCTATGTAATTCCAGCTCATACTTAATGATCGGAGACCAGTCACTGGATAGCAAAAGGCATATTGCCACTAAAAATAGTCATTCCTTATCTTTCTGTTTCATTTAGGGCTTAATCTAGACTGGTATCAGACTTGAATTTTATTTTCCTCTGTCTCTTTGTGATGCCTTTGATTAATGGAGTGGAAGATTTACTGATGGCATAAATAATTTGACACTGTATTAATCAAGTTTTTAGATAATACTATAAAAGAAAAAAATTAGAGTGATAACATAGTGGGGAAATGGTACAATTACAAGCCATGGGAAATTTAATTGAATTGGGTATAAAGTAGATGCAAGGATACATTGCCCCAAATGTGACATGTGGAATGGATTAGATAAGTATACTGTACAGAACAGAAAACTCTAGGGTTATAGCTAGCCACAGACTGGGTGCAGATCAGCAGTATGATGCTATTGTGCATTAAAAGCAATATGATGCTGCAGGAGTCAGAAGTACAGCATTCAAAATCTGGGAAGTAATCTTTTGTACTCTTTAGTTACTAGATTACTATATATTTTAACCATTTCTTCTTAGTCCTCAGATCTTAAATGTGAAGGAACTGGCACAGTTTTGGAAGAGTGATCAATTTTATTAAAGGGGAGAGAAAACAGGATTTTTAAGGAAAGTTAAAGGATATTAACTTAATTAGGCTGAAATCAAGACTTAATATCTGTCTTCAAATATATCAAGAGTTTGTGGAGGGTTTTTTTGACCAGTAAGCCAGCTGAGGTTTAGTAGAAAGAGTTCACTAGTGGAAGTGTGAAGCCTGGCTTTCATTTTCAAGTTAGTTCACCTATTGACATATTTTCATCTCTGTGAAAATCATACAATTTATAAAACTTAAAAGTGCTGTATATTTATATTTGTTAACTATTGCTCTCCATTATCTCGGCAACCATAAAGACCAAGTAAAGAAAAATGAAACCTATATTAAAGAATGAGAGGCAAAACTTGGAATCCAGGTGATGGAATATCTGGGAAAGACTATTAGGAAAGATTTGTAGTTTTTATCCAAAAATACTAGATAAAGGGAAAGACACCCCTTCTAGGGGACACCAAACATTGCATCATCACGATAGGGTTCCCTTAATTACCACCATAGGTACCTTTCTGATCTAAGATCCTGTCACATTATTTGGTTTGGATTTAAACCCTGAGGAAAAGTGACTAAGGGTAGAACTGTTAGATGTAACATTTCTTTTTATGGTTGCAGGCATAATGATTATAAAGTGGTTTCTCCTGCTTTGCGGGCTGTGGGAAACATTGTCACAGGGGATGATATTCAGACACAGGTATGAGTAAATGGTAACTGTTTTTTCCTTCAAAAACAGTACACTGAACCCCATGATTTTCTATCTATTGTAGTATTTAATTCCATATTATTGGGGAGAATTGACACTTTGTTTCATTAATGTTTGTTTAAAATGTTGGCTTAGGCAGCTATAGTCATGCATCGCTTAACGATGGGGATATGTTCTGAGAAATGCGTTATTAGGCAATTTCGTCATCGTGCGAACATCATAGAGTGTAGTTACACAAACCTAGATGGTATAGCCTACTACACACCTAGGCTAAATGGTACCAGTCTTATGGGACCATTGTCGTATATGCGGTCTGTTGTTTACCGAAACATTGTTATGTGGCACATGAGTGTACTTTCAGCACCTTCACTATCTCTGTCTTGACCTGTTGCTTGTCGCAATTTGGGGTTTCCCTCTGATGTAACTTATCCTTTGGTCAGAAGGTTTATTTCCCACTACTCCTTCTACTTGAAATGGTTCTTGTGAGCATCACAAGCCTTCAACAGCATCCTTTCTCTGTTTCTGTCTTCTTCATCTCATCTTCTTTGATAGCTTCCTCCTTTTTGTACATGGTAAGTCTCCTGTGTAAGGAGGATTCTTCCCTCCTAGTTCCTAATGTCACCCCCTACTCCGTTCAACTTCTATATCAAGATATATCACTCACAGTGGATTGTTCTAGCCATTTTTCTTCTTGATCTCTCAGATGCATTGGTGTTGTCTTTAAATTATCTTCTTAGGCTTCTGTGGTATTGACATATTTTGGGTCTCCTGCATCATTGACCATTTATTTCTCCTTTACAAGCTCCTTTTCCTGTTTCTTCCGGTTTGTGGGCATCCTCCAGAAACTAATCTTTTCGCCTCATTCATTGATCTTATTTATAACTTCAGCTGTCACCTTTGTGCACACAGATTGAGAATTGAGAATTAGGTTTTTAGCTTTAGCTCTTTTTTAACCAGCTCTGACTTTTCAGCAAGACATTTAATGTCTTCACTTTCTTAATTTCTAAAATTAAGGAGATTGGGTTTGTTTTCTGAGATGTCTTCCAACTCTAATATTTACTTTAAATTTATTCTGTCCACAAGGGAACTCATTATTTTCCCTTGTATATTGGGCCTCTGCTTATTTATGTTCCCTGTCTCCGTGAATGGCACCAACCGTTGCCCAAGCCAAAAACCTGGACATCACCTTAATTCTTCTCTCCTCCACCTCTCTCATCAGTCACTAAGTCCTGCTATTCCATCTCTACTCATCCCTTGTAGTGCTTAGTTCAGACATTTCTTGTACTATTCCCATATCACCAAAAGAATGCTTGTAATATGCAATTTGATTATGTCATTCTCCTACTTAGAATCTTTTTGTGGGCCTCTGTTGTCCCTGGATGGTGTTTAAGATCCTTGAAAAATCTGGCACCTATATAATGGAATGCTATGCAACAGAATGAAGAAGCTCTTATGCACTCATATGGAAAGATCTCCAGGTTATATATATATGTGTGTGTATAAATATATATCTATATCTATATATATATATAGATATATATTTATTTGTTGTTGTTGTTGAGAAAGATTCACCCTGAGCTAACATCCGTGCCAATCTTCCTCTATTTTGCCTGTGGGTCGCCACCACAGCATGGCCGCCAATGAGTGGTGTAGGTCCACGCGCCCAGGAACTGAACCCAGGCTGCCGAAGCAGAATGCACTGAACTTAACCATTAGGCCAGGGGGCCAGCCCCTCCAGGTTATATTTTTTAAAAGGAAAAACAAGGGGCAGAATAGTTTGTAAAAATGGAAATAGGATGGAGAGGAGAAAAAAACAATATGTATGTTTGATTATATTTGTGTAAAATTTCTCTGGAAGGATACACAGGAAACTAATAACATTGGTTGTGTCTGTGGAAAACTGGGTGGCTGGGGTACAGGAATGGAAAGGAGGCTTTTAACTAGTCCTTTATACTTTCTGAATTTTTAAACTGTATTAATGTATTTGCTATTCAAAAAAAGTTGCTGTCTCTCCCCTCCCATACCGTACTCTGTGCTCTTGCCATGTTTGTTCCTTGAATTAGCTAGGACCCCACTCAGCTCTGAGCTTTAACACATGCTTTCTTCCCTCTGCATGGAACATCTGCCCCCACCCCCACCTCTGCTCTGACCATACCTCACATGTATCCACACTCTGCCACTGTCTTCTCATTCTTCAGGTCTTGGTATTAACATTATTTTCTCTGAGAAGCTTTATTTGCTCCCAGACTCTAAAATTAGATGTTCCTTCTTTTATTTTGGATGAAACATCATAGCACTTATCACACTGTATTGTAACTGTCTAATTACTAGATTGTAAGCTTCTACAGGGGGAACTGCGCCAATCTTGTTCATTTTTGTGCCTGTATAATCAATAGTTCCTGGCATAGTATATAGGGACTCAAAAAATATTTATTGAATGAAGTAAGATCTGAATATATACATCTAGTTCTGACTTCTCTCAAGTTTCAGTCCCATGTCTCCAGTAGTTTGTTAGATACTTCTGCTTGTGTATCTTACATTTGTCCTTCTCAGTTTATCTTCTTCCCCCACAAAGTAAGTTCCAAGTCTTGATTTTTCCCGTTGCAATTAATGATCCAACTGTTCACCCACATTTGAATCTTTGCAGTCATATTTGGTGTCTCCATCT
Source organism: Ceratotherium simum simum (assembly GCF_057802395.1). Lineage (NCBI taxonomy): Eukaryota > Metazoa > Chordata > Mammalia > Perissodactyla > Rhinocerotidae > Ceratotherium > Ceratotherium simum. Next base: position 23,405,629 of record NC_141914.1, on the reverse strand, counting down.
CTCACACTTTGTATAGCAAGTTACCAGGTCTTGCTGATTCTTATTGTTACCAGATCCACGTCTAATTATCTTATTTTGGTCCCTGGTTTCTCACACACAAGGGTTGTTGCTTTACCCACCTAATTTATCTTCCTGCTCTCTCAAGCATTTACCCCTCTCAGTTTATTCTCACTAATAACACCTTAATCTTTCCTAAAACATCCTTGTTTACATCATTTATTTTTCTCTTAGAAGCACTGAGCTTCTTTAATGCCTAGGAGATAAAGAACATTGAAACACTCTAAGGAATTTGTACTTCAAGATTTTAGTAGTAGTCTTCTTTCTAGCCCACTGTTTATTTTTTGGGTACAGAACCCTTCCTTAATAGCCTCGCTGATATGTTCTTTTCTTCTTTTGGTACTTTGTGATAGCCTATCTCAGCATTCTCTCATTTCCAGCCTTTCTCTCTGCAGTGTCCTCCCTTTTCTTTGCTTATGAAATCCTATGTGTGTTGCAAAACATCCCCCATCTCCTGTGAAGTCTTTTTTCCTGACTACTCCTTCCCAAGTGTTATCTTTTACTTTTGACATGTTTACCTCTGACGTCGTTGGCATTTTTAAAATTGCTTTGTGGCATCTTTTATATTGCTATTTTGAAGGACTGTACCTGTTTAAAGTTTTGTTGTTTCTCAAGCTATATTAATTTAACAGGCAAAAAATGGCTACACTTTAATTTGCATTTCTTTCACTAGTTGTGAGATAGTTTTCTATTAAAATTTTAGTTTCTCTTATCAGTTTGCATTAAAGATAGCAACCCTCTTATCTGTTGCAAATATATTTTCATGTTGTGTAATGTACACTTTAATTTTTGTATGATTTTTTTTAACATACAAAAATTTCGGGGCCGGCCCCGTGACTTAGCGGTTAAGTGCACGCACTCCGCTGCTGGCGGCCCGGGTTCGGATCCCGGGCGCACACTGATGCACCGTTTCTCCGGCCATGCTGAGGTCGCGTCCCACATACAACAACTAGAAGGATGTGCAACTATGACATACAACTATCTATTGGGGCTTTGGGGGAGAAAAAATAAATAAAATAAAAAAAAAATAAAAAACAAAATATATAAAAATTTCTATTTGGTGAAATTTCTGTTTTCCCCCTGTAATTTCTTTCATTGTTTTTATGTTTGGAAAGTCCTTCACTATCTGCAAAACGGCTACTTTACTGATATTTTCTTGTTTCACTGTTTCTTTTTCATATTTACTCTTTAAATCAGTTGCAGATTTATTCTGGTAACTGTTTGGGGTTAAGAATTGATTTTAAAAAATGTTTTTCAACTAATTAACCCCTTATTCTAGTACCATCTATTAAGTAAGACCACCAGTCATTGGAGGAAAAAAGGATAACTTTATTATATACTTAATTCTTTTTTTCTCTTTTTTTTTTGGTGAGTAAAGTTAGCCCTGAGCTAACATCTGTTGCTAATCGTTCTCTTTCTGCTGAGGAAGATTGGCCCTGGGCTGACATCCGTGCCCATTTTCCTCGACTTTATATGTGGGATGCCTGCCATAGCATGGCTTGATAAATGGTGCATAGATCCGTGCCCAGGATCTGAACCTGTGAACCCTGGGCCGCTGAAGCCCAGTATGTGAACTTAACCACTACGCCACTGGGCTGGCCCCCTACTTAATTCTTTATAAATACCTGCCTTTGCTTCTGGGCTAGATATCTGTTCTTTTGTTCAGTGATTGAATCTTGAGCTTGCAACATACTATTTTAATCATTATAACTTTGTCATTTTAGTTTCTGTTAAAGTAGATCTTCTTCTTCGTGTTTATTTGTCTTATCTCCCTCATCTTTGTAAGTTGTTTGATAGCTAGGGGCATATCCTTTTTATCTTTGTATCCTGTGAAGCACCTGGTGTACTTCATTAAGTATGTATTGGTTCATTGATTACCAGGTAGAGAGTTATCAGAGGACTTAAAAATCTGAGACCACTTCTGAATTTCTGGCCACTTGGTATATTTATCCATCCAAAAGACATTTTAATACACTATAAGGATAGGAAAGTAAATAACTAATACATTATTGTTTCTTATTAAGTATACTTTTAGCAGTTGTGAATGTGTACAAGACACTTCTTTGATAATCTTAGAAACTAATTCTTACTAGCAGTGAATACTTTTTTACATATGTAAAGTTATTTCTAAAATTTCAGGGGGAGACATTAAGTTATTTCTTTGCCTTTATTTTTTCTTAGACTCTTTGAGTTAAAGACTTACTTATATTTGGATCAGTACAATAAGTAAAATTTTAAAACTTTTCCTTTTAGGTAATTTTGAATTGCTCAGCTCTGCAGAGTTTATTGCATTTGCTGAGTAGCCCAAAGGAATCTATCAAAAAGGAAGCATGTTGGACAATATCGAATATCACAGCTGGAAATAGGGCACAGATCCAGGTAATCTCATAGCACCGGTCTTTTTTCCTATATTTTTATTGGTAAGTAAGGTTTTTTCTGTCAGCCTTTAAAATATATATTTTTTTCATTATTGCCTTGGAGACCACTAACTTCCAGTGTTGTCTTGTTTAGTCTACTTCTTACTTTTTCTTATCCTACCTTATAGAAGTTAAGTCTTTTGAAACTTAACACTTAGGCCTTGATTTTTCACTTCGCCTTTAATATCTGATGATTTGCTAAGATCCGTGAAGGTAGTGTGTTAATATTTTTGAAATGTTTTGATGGATTTTATGCTAAACCAGATTAGTTTTACTCTTGTCAAGTAAAATAATTCTGGTGGACCCATGTATTGGATTGCTTCAATTTTTCATGAACCTTTGGGGACCCATTTTTCTCTAAATGCTTATCTGCCCTTTACTTTTGTCCTTATCTCAGTGGGAGAGTAACCCAAGGTGGAAAACTAGCAGTGGGCCAAATGGTTCAGCATACTCCTTAAGAAAGGCTAGAACAATGGGTTGGAAAAGATATAAAACAGACTTATGGGACTTTGAGCTGAGTGGAATCATAGAGGTCATCTAATCCAACATTCTCATTTAGAGATGAAACTGAGGTTCAGAGAATTAAAATGATTTGCTCAAGGGCATCTCTATTAAATGTCAGGACCACGATGAAGTGTGTTTCTGCTAAACTTTGCTCACTTCCTTCCTTGATGTAATAGAAAAGTTTTTGACCAGTTAGGCATGGTCAGTCATCCCCAGAATACTGTCAGGGACTGAGAATACTGTCAGGGACTGAGATTGATAGCTATTACAGTTTACAGCATGCATATGAGGTGACTTCAGCTGCAGTTGATTGCCCACTACCACCAGGCTCTTATGCAGAACTTCTCATTTTCTTGATATGGGAAATGATATGAACCCATTTTAGGTTTTTGAGCTAAGGAAAAACATGAAGAAAGTAATTTGAGGAAGACCACTTCAGTGTTAGTATATGAGAGGGAGTGAGTAAAAGTATTCTGCCCAGCTAAAGGCTATTCTGGTAACCTGGGTGGTAGGTGGTGGCTTAGAATAGGATGGCAATAGTGCTAAAGGAAAAGAAGAGTTGGACTCAGGATGTTTCAAATTGAGAATGTAAAGGAGACTTGGTGACTGAATAATTTAAAATAAATAAATAAATACAAAAAGCACGTTTGTGAACTAGACAGGCTTGAAAGGATACCTGATATAGAGGGCAGATGATATGTTGGAGGTGATTAGCAAATCTAAAGTAAGCTGTGGGCTACCTTGGGCTGGGGCTCTGGTGAGAAATTAGGACTGGAGGATAACAACACTCATATCAGAGTAGATGCTATGAGAGAAATGAGAATAGCAGAGGAACAGAGAATTGAACTTTTATAATTTGTTATTGTGGGTGGAGCAAGAGAGGACAATAAAAGAGAAAACAACTCAGGGAGGAAACTAGAAGATTATAAAGTCACAGACTCCAGCAAGGGTATTATCAGTGATACCAAGTATAGCCAGCAGGTTATGGATAATGAGGACTTAACTCATTTCAGTTTATTTTTAACAGGGGCAGGGGTGTCATTAGTGAAGCTAGCTGAAAAGTTATAATTAGTATCATGAATATTTTTACAAATCTTGTAATTTCCTTTTCCACGTAATTTTTTCTTGAATTTCAGACTGTGATAGATGCCAACATTTTTCCAGCCCTCATTAGTATATTACAAACTGCTGAGTTTCGGACAAGGAAAGAAGCAGCTTGGGCCATCACAAATGCAACTTCTGGAGGATCAGCTGAACAGATCAAGTAAGTACTAGCCAGGTAGTATCTTATAAATTAAAGGGAAAATTACTGTGTCTACAATTAAGAATGCTCAAGTCTGGCCTCTTGGAAGATTGTTCTCAGTTTCATAATTAGACTCAAATGTATGTTTAATTCCTTATACCTATCCAATTCCTTCTTGCTGAAAATAATTCTGGGATGTGAGAAGTAAGGCACAGTTGAGGTTTGAGGCAATGGAAATATTTATAGAGGTGACTTCAGCCTACTCTGGAGCTGCTTGGTCACAAACATCTTGGGTAGTCTAGAAGGTTATTTGTAGAATCCTTAGAGTCCAACTTTGATAGCTAGCTCTTACTAGTTCTAGTTTAGATGTCTTAATAGTAGAATTGGGCCAGACTTGAAAGAGAGGTATATCTTAGAATAAAATGCCAAATTGAATAGAGACAAGTGTCTCCTAAAGTACTTGGTATTCGGTAAAGGGAGAGATGTGTATTAGCTTGAGACTTAAATGGCCACTTGGATAGCAGCTTATAATCTTAGTGGCTCGAAAAGGCATAAAAATGGATAGGAATCAATTCCTCAAAGGAACATCATATAATTAAATGCTAAATTACGAACATCCAGTATTTCAGATAGGAAAAAAAGAGTTATAATGAAGAGAAAATGGAATGTACACTCAGTCTGCCTTAACTTTCTTTATGGGAAATTCAGATGAGGGGAAGGCAGTTTTGAATGAGTGTTAAAGCATTAACCCCTCCTTCATATGTAACGTTGGGAAAACATAGCTACTTCTTATATTGTTGCTTTGTGTGTTAAATGTAGGCACTCAACCAATGCTAATTTTTAGTGCTCTGTTGGGAATTTAAAAATGAAAAGGTAAAGTAGTCTGAACATTTCAGAAATTGATCAGATACAGAAGATAAGTATGTACCTGAAATAATATAATTTGAATAGATTAACATATGTGATAGCTATTTTTGTAAAGTTCATCATGGACAGGTTATTCAAGGAAGACTTCAAGTGGTCTTTAGAAGCGTATTTGTGAGATGAGCTCTTTTTCAACCTCCAGGATTCTGGTTCTGGGGTACTATGATTCTAATTATGCCACCACCAGATGGCAGTAATATGAAGTAATATAGAAGTTATTTGAACAGTTGATAGTAAAGCTTTATGTTCAAATTCAGATTATAGTTCTTAATTGTCTCTACATTTTATACCAAATATATTTTCTTAATTGAAATGATTAAACTGTACACATATTTTAAAAACATTTCTAAAATACCATAGTATCTTTCATCAGAAAGTATCAGGGGTATTTTGCTCTGCTATATATAGAAGAGTAGAATGGCTACTATCTCTTTTTAAAATTCAGCATAGGTATTTATAATAATGAACTTAATTTTCAGTCCCCTAGTAGTTTCTTCTTAACTAGATGAAAATTATCTTGAAAGATTATTATAAAAATATTACAGTCCAAATTACAAAAAATAAACTGACTTTATCACTGATAAAAGACGTCTGTGTGTGGCTTCTGCGTATCCTTGTCGAGGAGACAAGATTTAGATGCAAGAACCCAGTTAGAATAACTTAGGAAATACTCATAATTTTAGATTAAATATAAACAAATGCTAATACATACAATGGTTCTTAAGAATGAGAGAGAAAGAATGTTGCCTGGAATTAGAGAAAGTTTCATGGAAGATGAAACTTGCATTTGGATAGAGATTTGGCAATTTTGGAGGAGAGAGAATAGCATGAAGAGGAGTGTAAGGGAATGTACACAGTAAATGTTGGAAGAGGCAAATCAATCTTGCTATGGGTTCTTCTTTCACAAGGATGAGGAATTAAGTAATTTATGGACTTTGAAAACTGGGATAAAGGTCTTATTCTTGGATATTGGCAAGACGGGGAGTGTCTTTAACCTTGAGAGTGAGTGATATGGATAGTGTTTTGAGGAGAGAAAAGAGAGCAATTAAGATGCCATTGCAGTAGTTTAGTATAGCCATGGCCAGGATTAAGATAATTGCTGTAGCATGAGATATGGGTCTGGATATGGGAAAGAAGGATCTGTAGGGCTTGGTGGCATGCTGTAGGTAGTGAAGGAAAGGGAAGAGTCAAAGACGACTGGGGAAAATGGTGGTGCTGTTGATAAAAATTAGGACACAGAGGAAACAACCTCCTGTTTGAGGGAGATGGTTTTAGACATAGTGATTTTGTTGCTCATCTAAAGAAATCTGGCTTTATCAATTCAGTCTCTCAAAACTCACTTTCCTCCATTTTAGAGTATCTGGATTTCTTCCCCATAAATTTCTCCTTCCTAAAGGAACTCCTAAATGTAAAATTACCAGTCACATCAGCTCACTCAGGTTTGACATATTAATATAATTTGAGAAATATAATTCACTATTCCAGATAATGTATTCTTGTGGACTAAATTTCTTTACCCAGAAAATTTTCTTAATAGTAGCATTTTCTGCCACAAAAGTCAGCTAGCATTGATGACCGGTGATCAGTTTATCCAGATGTTTGAAATACACCACCCCTGGGAGCCACTCCTAGTCTTTAACAGTACAGTTGTGCTTGTTTTCCAGTCATCTTTTCAAGTCTTCAAACGTCTCCTGGGGAAATATTCCTTCATTGTAATGCTTTTCTCAGAATAATATAGCTTCCTAGCTCCTACACAGCTCAGGTCCCCTGGTCACCTGTTTTGCTTTTAGGTACAAATTGTTGTCTTTGGAGAAACTTGCATCAATAGTGAAATACCACTACGGTGGTCTTAAATCTCCAAAGATGAGTGGTTGCATCAGAAAATATCACCTTAAATTCCTCTGCTCTTGTAAGGTATTTGAGGAATAGTACTGTCAGCTGACTCAGCAATACCACCCCGTTGACCTGGAAGCAGAGCTTTTAATCCTGTATGTCCTTGGAAAGAAAGTTGTTGTTTGCTGTGTGTGCGCACTTCTAGTAATCTATGTTAAAATAGTTAAAAGGGCTAGAATTGGTAACCCAGAACTCATTAAATGAATTGTGCTAAAAATACATGTTCAAAACTCTGGATTTACTTATTAGCACGTTTTTGGGTAGAGTTTTTTAATAAGAAAGTCTTAGTCAATAATTTTTTGTATTTAAATTATTCACTTAGCTAATTATATACAAGTTCTAGAAGCTTTCTAGCCACCTTAAAATTTGTTTTTAATCCTCAATCAAGTTTTCACTACACTGGTTTTCATAAGATCCTGCAACTAGGCAGTATTACAAAACTAAATGAATTTTTTTTTTTTTGCTGAGGAAGATTCGCCCTAAGCTAACATCTGTTGCCAATCTTCCTCTTTTTTTTTTTTTCCTTGAGGAAGATTAGCCCTAAGCTAACATCTGTGCCGATCTTCCTCTGTTTTGTATGTGGGTCACCGCCACAGCATGGCTGATGAGTGGTGTAGGTCTGCATCCAGGATCCGAACCTGTGAACCCAGGCCACCAAAACAGAGCACACTGACCTTAACCACTATGCCATGGGGCCGGCCCCAAAACTAAATGAGTTTTTTAAAGGCAATATAAGGATCAGAGGCCACTGAGCCAAGATTTCTAGTGGGGAGAAGAGATCACATCAGGAGCAGACTAGGATCAAGTTTGAGGACAATTTGGAGATTCTGAACAAGTCACTGAAATACTAGTTGGTATTCAGTAGACTCATGTGTATAGGCCAGTGAAGTTTAAGTGCAGATGTGTAAGTCATCTATTTAATTAACTGCTCTAAAATTTTGCTGGTGTTTAGTGACAGACTTATTAATCTGTGGTGCCCAGACTTTTCCAGTTGAAGAAACTGAGGCACAGAGAGGTCAAGGGCCTTGCTCAAAGTCATCCAGCTTGTATGTAGCACAGCTGGGATAAATAGTGGTGGATCTCTGGGTACATTTTATTTTTCTTTGTGCTTTTCTATGTTTTCCAAATATTTATAATCATAAAAGAGGCTTGGTTTCTGTTTTTTAAGGAAAACAATGAGAATTATATAGATATGTTGAAGGAATGGTTGACAGGTTTTGGTGACTAAAAACTATGTGTAAAGGAAAAGGAAATGGTCAGAAATGGCTTTAAGCCTGATGACTGACCTGTTCTGTTTATGGGATATATAGTCTTAATTAAAATTAGGCACAAAACTATTAAATTCATTCCTGAGTAAATAATAAAGCTAAATATGATATAAAACTAATTTTTTAAAAATAAAAACTTTTAAGAACATTTTTAGATTTACAGAAAAATTGAGGAAAATCTTAGATTAAAAAAAAATAGTAGAGTTTCTTTATACTTCCCTCCCCTGCAGAGTTTCCTTTATTATTAGTGTGGTTACATTTGTTATAGTTAATAAGCAAATACTGATACATTTTTAACTAAAGTTCATAGTTTATATTAAGGATCACTCTTTATGCTGTACAATTCTGTAGGTTTTGATCAATGTATGGTGTCATGTTTCCACCATTGCAGTATCAGACAGAATAGTTCCACTGCCCTAAAAATCCCCTCTGCTTCACCTATTCATCACTACTCCCTTACCTCCACCCCTCAAATCCCTGGCAACCACTGTGCTTTTTAGTGTCTCTATAAAGTTTTGTCTTTTCCAGAATGTCATAGATTTGGAATCATATAATATGGGGTCTTTTCAGACTGGCTTCTTTCACTTAGCAATATGCCTTTAAGGTTCCTTCATGTCTTTTCATGGCTTGATAGTTCATTTCTTTTTATCACTGAATAATATTCTATTGTCTGGATGTACTACAGTTTCTTTTCTTTTCTTTTTTTATTGAAGTAAAATTGGTATATAACATTATATAAGTTTGAAGTGTACAACATCATAATTCAACATCTGTATACACTAGATTACCACTGAAAGTCTAGTTACCGTCCATTACCATACAATTGACCCCCTTCATCTATTTTGCCCACCCTCAAATCTCCTTCCCCTCTGGTAACCACCAATCTGTTCTCCGGATTTATGAGTTTGTTTTTATTTTTGGTTTTTGATCGTTTATTTTGTTTTTTTTAGATTCCACATATGAGTGAAATCATGCGGGAATTGTCTTTCTCTGTCTGACTTATTTCACTTAGCACAGTACCCTCAGGGTCCATCCATGTTGTCACAAATGGCAAAACTTCATTTCTTTTTATGGCTAAGTAGTATTTATTCCATTGTATATATATACATATACCATGTCTTCTTTATATATTCATCCTTCAGTGGACACTTAGTTTGTTTCCATCTCGTGGCTATTGTAAATAATGCTGCAGTGAACATAGGGATACATATATCTTTTTGAAGTGGTGTTTTGTGTTCTTCAGATAAATATCCAGAAGCAGAATAGCTGGATCATATGGTGTTCTATTCTTAATTTTTTCAGGAATCTCCATACTGTTTTCCATAGTGGCTGCACCAATTTACATTCCCACCAACAGTGCTTGAGAGTTCCCTTTTCTCCACATCCTCTCCAACACTTGGTATTTCTTATCTTTTTTTTTTTTTTTTTTTTTTTAAGATTTTATTTATTTATTTTTTCCCCCTAAAGCCCCAGTAGATAGTTGTGTGTCATAGCTGCACATCCTTCTAGTTGCTGTATGTGGGACGCGGCCTCAGCATGGCTGGAGAAGCAGCGCGTCGGCGCGAGCCCGGGATCCGAACCCGGGCCACCAGCAGCGGAGCGCGCTCACTTAACCACCAAGCCACGGGGCCAGCCCATTATCTTTTTGATAATAGCCATTCTAACAAGTGTGAGGTGATATCTCACTGTGGTATTTTTTTTTTTTTTTTTAAGATTTTATTTATTTACTTTTCCCCCAAAGCCCCAGTAGATAGTTGTGTGTCACAGCTGCACATCCTTCTAGTTGCTGCATGTGGGACGCGGCCTCAGCATGGCCGGAGAAGCAGCGCGTCGGTGCGAGCCCGGGATCCGAACCCGGGTCGCTAGCAGTGGAGCGCGCTCACCCAACCACCAAGCCACGGGGCCAGCCCCTCACTGTGGTTTTGATTTGCATTTCCCTAATAATTAGTGATGTTCAACATCTTTTCATGTGTCTGTTGGCCATCTTTATGACTTCTTTGGGAAAATGTCTGTTCAGGTCCTCTGCCCAGTTTTTAAGTGGGGTTTTTTTTGTTGTTGAGCTATATGAGTTCTTTATATATTTTGGATATTAACCTCTTGTTGGATATATGATTTGCAATATCTTCTTCCGTTCAGGAGGTTGCTTCTTCATTTTGATGATGGTTTCCTTCACTGTGTTGGAGCTTTTTAAAAAAGTTTGATTAGTCTCGTGTTTGTTTTTGCTTTTGTTTTCCTTGCCTTTGGAGTCAGATCCACAAAGATACATTGCTAAGACTGACATCAAGGAGCTTACTGCCTTATGTTTTCTTTTAGGAATTTTGTGGTTTCAGGTCTTACATTCAAATCTTTAATCCATTTTGAGTTAATTTTTGTGTGTGGTATAAGATATGGTCTGGTTTCATTCTTTCACATATATTTGGCTGTCCAGTTTTCCCAGCACCATTTATTGACTGTCCTTCTCTGTTGTATGTTCTTGGATCCTTTATCATAAATGTCCATACATGTGTGGATTTAGTTATGGGCTCTCAATTCTATTCCATGGATCTGTGTATCTGTTTTTACGCCAATATCATACTCTTTTGATTACTATAAATTTGTAGTATAGTTTGAAAGACATCTTGATTGCTTCCAGATTTTGGCAGTTATGAACAAAGCTGCTGTAAATATTTGTGTACAGGTTTTTGTGTGGACATAAGTTTTCATCTAAATTGGGTAAATTTCTATGAGTGTGATTGCTGGATCATATAAAAAGCTTTGTAAAAAATTGCCAAGTTGTTTTTCAAAGTGGTTATCCTATTTTGCATTCCCACCAGCAAAAAATGAGAGTTCCTGCCGGTGTACATCCTTGCCAACATTTGGTATTGTCAGTGTTTTGGATTTTAGCCATTTTAATAGTTATGTGGTGGTGTCATTGTTGTTTTAATTTGCAGTGCCCTAATGACATATGATATGATATTGAGCATCTTTTTTTTTTTTTTTTTCCTGAGGAAGATCAGCCCTGAGCTAACATCTGATGCCAATCCTTCTCTTTTTTGCTGAGAAAGATTGGCCCTAGGCTAAACATCCATGCTCATCTTCCTCTACTTTATATGGGACGCCACCACAGCATGGCTTGACAAGTGGTGTGTTGGTGTGTGCCCGGGATCCGAACCTACGAACCCCGAACCCCGGGCAGCCGAAGCGGAGCATGCGCACTTAACCACTGCACCAGGGCTGGCCCCTTGAGCATCTTTTCATATGCTTATTTGCTGGTGAGGTGTGTCTTCAGATCTTTTGTCGTTTTTAAATTGAGTTGTTTGTTTTCTTATCTTTGAGTTTTAAGACTTCTCTGTATGGGGGCCCGCCCAGTGGCGCAAGCGGTTAAGTGCATGCGCTCCCGCTGCCGCGGCATGGGGTTCGCCAGTTCGGATCCCGGGCGCGCACCAACACACTGCTTGTCAAGCCATGCTGTGGCACATCCCATACAAAGTGGAGGAAGATGGGCATGGATGTTAGCCCAGGGCCAGTCTTCCTCAGCAAAAAAAGAGGAGGATTGGCAGATGTTAGCACAGGGCTGATCTCCTCACAAAAAAATAAAAATAAAAAATAAAAAAAGAGTTCTCTGTATGAAATAGAATTGGTCTGTTGGGCCTGGGCTGGCTTTAGCACCAAATGTGTCCTATTTCAGAGATGTAGTTACCTATGAAACAAAGATTAAATTAATCAATCAAAAGTATACTATTTCGATGAGTTGCTCATATTCAGCGTAAGAAAGAATTCCAGTTTCTTGGTGTCCAGTAATTATGGAAGAAGAAAAGAATGGAGATGGTTCCAGAAAACTGGTTTTGTTTAATGTATTTGTAGCCTTTTTTTTTTTTTTTTGTAAGAAGGTGTAGCTTGTGTGGTTGAATGAGTGCATATTTTTATCTCTACAGTGAGTTTGAGGATGACCCTTCCACCAATTTCATGAGTTTTATAAAATAAAAACTTTGACTAAATTGTTCTTTGTATTAATTTAGGTACCTCGTAGAACTGGGCTGTATCAAGCCACTCTGTGATCTCCTCACAGTCATGGACTCTAAGATTGTACAGGTTGCTCTAAATGGCTTGGAAAATATCCTGAGGCTTGGAGAACAGGAAGCCAAAAGGAATGGCACTGGCATTAACCCTTACTGTGCTTTGATTGAAGAAGCTTATGGTAAGATAGAGTGTTTAATACATGTCCTGAAATTATTTTTTTCTTTTTCTCCTTGATTTTCTGGCCTGTCCACATCTGTCATTAGCAAACTAATACAAAAAACTTTTCTTTTTTTTCGTGAGGAAGATTGGCCCTGAGCTAACATTTGCCAATCCTCCTCTTTTTGCTGAGGAAGACTGGCCCTGGGCTAACATCCGTGCCCATCTTCCTCTACTTTATATGGGACGCCACCACAGCATGGCTTGACAAGCTGTTCGTCGGTGCACGCCCGGATCCGAACCCCAGGCCGCCACAGCGGAGCGTGAGAACTTAACCGCTACACCACCGGGCCAGCCCCAAAACTTGTTTTCTTAAGAATAATAATGTTTAGTGTGCAGAATTGGAAAAAAATATGCATTCTAGGTGTGAAGAGAAGTGAGTACCCTTCAATTTAGCCATTTTTACACTGGGCTATTTTAGGATCTTCCCAGTCGTCTGACTCTGCTTGCCCTTGTGGATACTCTTGTATTCTTACTAGTCCACCTGAGCCTCAAGAACATCCATATCTACTTTAGACGATGTTTGACTCTACTCCTTTTCTCTTATAAGATTCAGAATTCTGATTTTGAATTGCATCCCCCAATTCCTGTGTTCCTGACTCTGAAGGTTTCTAAGAGTTTCATCTTGAAGAGTCACTGTCTGCCTTTTGGTTTCCTCATTCTTCCAATGTCAATCTTAACTGTAATCTTAATCATTGGTTTACCAATGTACTGTTACCTTTTAAGTTTTCTAAGTGATTTTAATGCATAGCCAGGGTGAAAACCGCTGCTCTAGGGTTTTTTTATTCCTAAGATTGGAATTAGGGATCATAGTATATGTTCATCTTCAAATTTATCAGATAACGCACAATTGTTTTCAAAAATGATTTTAACAGTTTACCATTTTTTAAAAACGTGATTACAAAAGCTATACTTTGGGCCGGCCCGGTGTCTTAGCGGTTAAGTGCACGCGCTCTGCTACTGGCGGCCTGGGTTCGGATCCCGGACACGCACCGAGGCACTGCTTCTCCGGCCATGCTGAGGCCGTGTCCCACATACAGCAACTAGAAGGATGTGCAACTATGACATACAACCATCTACTGGGGCTTTGGGGAAGAAAAAAAGGAGGAGGTTGGCAATAGATGTTAGCTCAGAGCTGGTCTTCCTCAGCAAAAAGAGGAGGATTAGCACGGATGTTAGCTCAGGGCTCACCTCCCTCACAAACAAACAAAAAAAAGCTAGACCTGCTTAGTAAGAAATTTTGAAATGTATAAAAAAGAAAAATGTTCCTCTACCCTGAGATCTTTCTCCAGAGATAACTGTTGTTAATTTTTTGATGTATATATTTTTTAATATGGATATGTATAGGAATATGTTTTTCTCCTTTGAGCAATGTTAACATTTATTTTTGGTATTGCTGTATCAGTTAGGTTGCTTATGGCTGCAAGTAAACGAAAGCCTAGCTCAGACAGGTTAAACTTAATAAAAGGGAATGTGTTACCTAAATTGTTCTAGTTGGACTTCTTAGTTTAAGCAATAGAAATTGATTCTGGCTGATATTCGATAGCTCAGAACCTAGGTAGATAGAACCAGAGCCCAGAATTAATTAGGCCATAGATACAGTCCAATAGGAACATTTCTGCTGTTGGCCTTAGGCACTGGATGATGTGGTAACTGTTAACAGAAATTGCTGCTTCTGGGGACTGGCTGTTGCTTGCATATGTGTTTAACGTGTGAGTTTGTAATAGTAATATTCAGATGTAATCCCAGCAGTGCTCTCTTTGCTATTACAAAATACTTAAGAGATATAAGTAGAGAAGAGGAATCTTCCTTTACATCAAGGAAAGAGACATATGGCAAAATATAGTTTCATTGGAATTTCCAACAGATATATAACAGATTTTCCTTTATTTTTCATTCTAGGTTTGGATAAAATTGAGTTCTTACAGAGTCATGAAAACCAGGAGATCTACCAGAAGGCCTTTGATCTTATTGAGCATTACTTTGGGACCGAGGATGAGGACAGCAGCATTGCACCCCAGGTTGACCTTAGCCAGCAGCAGTACATCTTCCAGCAGTGTGAGGCTCCTATGGAAGGTTTCCAGCTTTGAAGCAATATTCTGCTTTCATGTTCCTGTGTCAGACCAGGCTACCCAGTCAAGTCCTCTTGTGGAGCCCACAGTCCTCATGGAGCTAACTTCTCAAATGTTTTCCATAATACTGTTTGCGCTCATTTGCTTGCCTTGCGCACCTGCTCTCTTACACACATCTGGAAAACCTCTGGCTCTCTGTGGTGGAATACCCTTCTAATAAAAGGGTAACCAGAACGGCCCACTCTCTTATGGAAAATTCCTAGGCTTTGGAGATCCACATTTATATATTGTAAGAGTCGTGGGAATATACACATATTAATGTGGCTCCCTTTTTTTGTGGGGGAGAAAAGAGGACTCCTCCTTATTCCCTTTAAAGTGGGAAAAAATACTGACGTTAAAAGATGAGACTAAACCTTTATCTTGAATTTCACACAACTACTTGCAACAAGGGAGATGTTTAGACCTGTTGGGTATACTTCAGAGTACTTTTCATGAGTTCTTCCACAGTGAACCCTTGGATTACCTGGTGGCTTTTTCTAGCCAAATTTGCATTAATCCGTACTGAGATTGGATGGTTTTCTCTCCTCTATTGGCACCATTCTTCACAGATATTAAAGTTAAACCATCCGCTCCCTCACCTTCAGCCTTCAGTGAATGTGCTTTCTAGTTGTCAGGAATGCTGAAGAAGTAACACTTTGACTCTTAAATGTGATCCTGGTTTGAAGATTCCCTTAGAGCAGAAAGGAGGGGGGCACATATTAATTTGTATGGCTGCTGCTTCTCTTTGGTCTTATGTGTCTTAGGATTTGGAAGTGGTTCAGCTCTAATGCTGGTATGAAGATTTAGAATCCTTAGTAATTGAAACCATATTCTATAATTCAATAAACAAGTAAAAGAAAAAAAAAACCCTCCAATTTTCCCGAACTCAGCCAGCGTGACTAGAGGCTGTGTTTCTGCATTAAAACAATGTTTCAGGCTTTGTGGTCCTGATCAAGGTCCTCCTTAAATTGAAGTTCACCGTAGGTGCTTTTCCCTTCTGTGACTCGCAAATAACACATACTTTTAAAGGTTACTTAGGGAACTTTTTGTTTCTTCATCTAGTGCAGCTTGATTTTACTGTATTCATGCTGCATATATGATCCCTTTAATGTAGCATCCTTATCTTAAACAAATAACCATCTTCTCAACATGACTTGTTTAACCCAAATAAGGGCAGTGATCTTTTCCTTATAACCTCATTGTTCCCTAATCATTTCATCTCCTACTAGTACTGCCCAGTCAACTCCCCCTATAAAATAAAAGCAGTTTCTAC
Source organism: Ceratotherium simum simum (assembly GCF_057802395.1). Classification (NCBI taxonomy): domain Eukaryota; kingdom Metazoa; phylum Chordata; class Mammalia; order Perissodactyla; family Rhinocerotidae; genus Ceratotherium; species Ceratotherium simum. The sequence goes on along the minus strand of NC_141914.1, from coordinate 23,389,724 downwards.
CTTCTGCCTCATTTAATGATGACTGCAATCTGTACCTACAAATGGCGCTTCCAGTACTGTCTTCAGTGATCCACGTTTGTGCTTGGACTGGAACGAAAAAATAAGCTTAATTGCCAAGAGAACTGCAACTGAGTTTAACACGACTTCTTGGTGCTAGTTGGCCATCTTGACTCAATGTTGGGACACGCTATCAGAGAAGATTTTTTGTTGATGTGCTGTTCAAAATGAATTCTGAAGGAAAAGTTGCTCACTTCTGTTTCAGAGAGTACCCTTTTAACCTCTTTAATCTTGTCCTCTTCTAGAATTTATTATAACCCAAAGTGTGTAACTATTTGGAAGTTCCCCTGACAAGCTATAATACATCTCTGGTAAATCCTGCTGAAGGATAGGGATATTCAGAGCTTTCATACCTCATCATGTTATTTAAGCAGCCAACTGATGTGACCTGATTTAAACTTTAAAAAGTCCACTTCATTCAAAGTAGAAGGATACAAAGACAAAAGGACATTTATCAGCCAAGCGTGTGACGCATTCTTCGCATCTAATCTGTAATTGCGTCTGTGCTCTGGATGGATACCGTCTGATGTCTGTCTGTTATTGATGGAGCAGCCCCTGCAAAACTAGTCAACTCCCATCTATAATTGTTACTTTTTCTAGTGCTGCTTTGTGCTGAAAGAACATTTTAGTTTACTGCACTTGACCTGTAAAAGACTTTGATTCTTTGTAATTTTAGAGACAAATTAGGTGGTTAATTTAAAGAAAAACCTTCAATGTTGCCTTTACATCACATTAAAATATAACTTCTTTCAGAAGGGTAATAGAAGCACTGATTCATAGTAAAAATCTTGTTTTTAGCTTTGACTTTTTTTGTGGCTGAGTTTTTTAAAATTGTAAATTACTGGTAACGTCATTTCTCTAGGATATTTTAAATTGTGTACCTTCTACTGGATAATTAAAAATTTCAGTTATTTTGATAAACCAATTTGAATGGAAAAAATGTAAAGCACACAGTTGTTTCCCCAAATTAGTAAGAATAACATAATTGGGAATTTTTGCTAGCATTTGCAGGTGTCTCAATGAATGAATTAAAACAAGGAAAGTCTATTTAACTAATGTGATCTATTTTCTCTCTAAAACAGAGGAGCTTATCTTGCTCCTGTCCTATAAGTTCATGAGCCATGAGATATGAGCTAAATTTTTTTTGGCAATAAATTTTTTTTTAATATAAAAATTGGAATTGAACTGAAAGTTAAATCCCAGCATAACTGTTGGAACTGATAAAGCAGGTTTTTGGTAATTGAAGTGACATTTTAGGAGGTAACTGTAAATCCTATTTTTAGTTCTCTGCCTGGCAGATTCTATTAATTTACTTTCCATTTATTGAATACCCTGTCATTGAGATGTTACTCATTACAAAAGCATGTTAATTTCAACACAGGAAAACTCTTCTGCAGTTTTATGTATTGATTGGGGGAAAGTGGCTTGATTTTCCTTTCCCTTTTTTTTCCTCCTCCAAACTTTCAAAGTGTATTCTTTGAAACAGAGCTTTGGTGGGGAAAAAGCATTGAGAGCATTTAGGATGTAAAGGCACCTCGTATCTGAAGGACCAGCAGGTAGATATGGTTAGATTGAGAAATACCAGGAAAGGTAAAGATGATAGGTAGGAAGAATGGTGAGATTTAAGAGACCGGGTTCTCCATGGAACACTTTAAGTCATGTTCTTGTCACTAAGTAATTAGGACCCGTTTAAACTTAACTTTTGTCAGCTCTACTGTTTTTGAAAACTTGTTTGCCTAGGATTGTTTCTTCCATCTGCCAGATAAAGCTGAATGGGCTCTGGGTCATTTTCATCATTATTGTCACACATATAAACATTGACGATTATCCCATAATAAATCTGAATTATTCCAGATTGTTGCTGATTTTGCCTAAGAAAAAATATGTAGTATATTTTATAAACCAAACTTTGTCAACTAAATCTTCTGTTGTACATGGCCACCCACAGGCGACTTTGAATTTACTTCTCTAGTGCTAAATAAACATTTCAGTTATTGAATCCCCCCACTTTGGGATTGCATTATGAAAGGGTTTTCCTCGGGTTGAAGGGTTTCTTTTCTTTCTTGCTGATTAGTTTTGTGAACGTTTTTATATCAATAGGCAAGTCATTATAGCTGTTTTAGGGCTTGGAGCTTTTTATATAGGAAATTGTGATGTCTAAGAATGATGTTCAGTAAAGAAAAGGGATCCACTTTTGGAAAGGGGCATTGTTTGCTTTTCATACTTATATATTATGTTCTATGTCCTACATTCCAAAATTTTCTCATTTGCACAGATAGGTATACCTATATATGGAAGTCTCAAATCTGAATTTTTTGCCATATGAAATTAACAAAGCCATTTACAAAGCCATTTTCTTCTGTTGTGAGGTAAGCAGAGTAAATATATTATCTGCCCAGTTGGGAAATGTTTTTGGCTACCTTTTTCTATCATCAAAAGCTGAAGTTACATATTAAAAAAAAGTTACTAAAGTAATTCAAGGCCAGATGTGGCACTAATACAGTAAGTCTGCTCTAATATGGAGAATATTCTGTAACATGCATTATTGTCAGAAAAAAGATAGGTAGTAACAATGGGTATCAGGGCATCAGAATATGGGATAAAGTAAAACTATCATATGCTAATTTAAAAAATATCAAATTGCTCTGGATATAAAATGCATCTGGAAATTTGAGGTAAGAAGAAAAGATAGAAAGGGTAGATGAAGTTCCATTCTGTTTTCAACTAAGGGTAGACAAAGAAGTCCCAGTCTGTTTCCTATAGGTCAAAAAAAGGCAACCAGCCTTTATTTTAGCCTCTGTTGTGTGCCAGGTGCCTGGCTAAGGGCTTTCACTTTTTCTCATTTAATCCTCCAGCTGCCCTTTGAGGTGGTTAATGGTCACTATGTTACAGATGACAAAATCAAGACTTAAGAGAATTTACTTTGCCCCAAGGTCGCAACCCTTAGACACTGTCCAAAGGTAGGCAAGAGCCTTGCAGGTTGTGTGTCTTGAAGAAAGCAGCAGTCACAGTGGAGGTGTTCTGTCCCAGGAACTCACAGAATTAGACTTAACAGCAGCCATGGCTGGGCCAGCTCTTTTTTGCTGGACCATTCTTTCTGACCATTCCTCATCATCAGCACCCTTAAAATGACTAACTCACTCAGGTACAAGTCGCTTTTAGGTTACATATTCTGGTGTGTAGACCTTCTCAGCCCAAACATCTTACCCCTTCTGTGGTGCTAAAGTTCTATATGACCTGACAAAACAATAGAAGTTAAAAGAAATGCAAATGATTGATTTTGAGTTTAGCAGCATTATGGCTAAACTCAGAAACCTGTTTCCATTCAACAAACTCAAATGTAGAAGGTCTTGAGACAGAAGGAAAGGCTTTGGAATGAATACTGCCGTGGAAAGCAGTGCCATCCATGGATGTGACTTTAACACAGCAGACTTCCTCCTTTAGGAGTAGCGTCCCAAGGAGTGTCAAAGGTTAAAAAGATCACCTTTTAATGTATGTTGTTATATTCTGCTTACCTCATCATTCTGATCACCCTATGACCTTTTTCAAAGTGTTCTTACACTTTGATTTGGAATGGCACTAATGATTCTTTGTACTTGAATGTGGTCTGTCAGGCCCTGGCTGGGTGCCTTGCACAGAGTAGACATTCACTAAATACTAAATGACTGAAGGAAATGCATCTATGTGACATTAGTAAAGGGTACTCGGTTACAAAAGAAAGTTCAAAGGAATTCCTTTATGCTGCTGTTTGAAACCAGGATTGACAACTCTTAGAGCTAGTGTCTCAGCGTGTAAGTGTTTTATATGTAGTTACCTTTCAGGAGACATAATTTGACCTGAAGTTTACAAAAGCAAACACTGTCATAGCAGAGGTTTGTTATATAAAAACCAAAAAAGCCTATGCCTTCTGAGAAAAGTTAATGGGTATATTTTACAGGATAACTAATATATAATCAACCCCATGTGTTTATATATACCAAAAATAGCTCATCGATCTCTCGTAGCATATTCTCAAGAAAAGAAAAACACTTTTTGGGAGGCCAGTTAATAGCCAACTGATGTGGAAGCTAGTGGTTGCCTTAGGCTATTAATTTTTTTTCTTTTTTTGGTGAGGAAGATTGGCCCTCAGCTAACATCTGTGCCCATCTTCCTCTATTTTGTATATGGGATGCTGCCATAGTATGGCTTGATGAGCGGTGCGTAGGTCCGTGCTGGGGATCCGAACCTGCAAACCGTGGGCCCCTGAAGCAGAGCACGCGAACTTAACCACTACGCTGCTCGGCCAGCCCCAGGGATTTTTCATTTTTACATATTTTATGTATTGCTGCATGAGAACATTTTCTTTATCCATTCCTTCAATTTAAGTGACAGATGAGTAGAAATGGAAAGATGGTATATTTATTCATTTCATGATTGCTTCTCTCCCATTTTTGAGAGATTCCACCGACTAGTATTTTTTCTGAGAACAAAAAATCTTAAAGCAAAACAGCCTTAGTTCCTGCAGACTACACTGCCATCTATAGTACAAAATTTGGGGGTTTACAAGTTTATTAAAGCTAGCTTAGATGATTGTTGCCCCTATTTCATTTGCCGGTTTGAAAAAGTCTTATTGTTTTTTCTAATTTTAAAATCAATATAGGTCATTTCTATGATCTTGAATGTTTTTGCAAAGAATAAAATTACTCTCTAAATTCCTTTATCTATACCCACTTAACCTGAGGGAGCCAATGGAGTCCGGTGGGTGTCCCCAGTATTTATCATCTAAACCACTTGGGCCCGGCATTATGTAGAGTGATGAGTAAGGAGAAAATAGAAACCCAGATCACAGTGGTGGGGACAGAACAGCAGAGGGTTTGAGAGAAATCTGGGCAGGCTGGGGTGTAAACTACCACGTAAAGACTAGAATTTTCCAAGATTGAGTTGTGATTATGAGGACAGTCCTCTTGGGAAGTCAGCAGTGAGTTTACTGGCTTGCTGGGGGCAGTCCCAGTGTTTAGATCAATTAACACCTGTTAATTATTTTAGTAGCCACTTTCACTTTGAAAAAGTCTCAGTTTAGATAAGTCATGTGGCCACACCATATTTAGCCCAACTAGATTTTCATATATTTAAATTGCTAGTGGTCTTAAGCAACTAGATATGTACATAGTTTTATTACGCTTGATTTTTGAGAGCTGGGTTTAGTAATCGGAGTTGCCATGAAGTCAGGACATTCCTTAATGTAGGAATCATCCCGAGGCCATGGTTAGATTTGATACATACCAAAAAAAATTTTCTAATTAAATAAAATGACCCATTTGTGGCAACATTTCTATTTAGAATATTTGCAAACTGCTGAGGGGCTTCTATTTAGAATATTTGCAAACTGCTGAGGGGCAAAGGGAATAAACCTTTCAACCACAGATGATACTCTTCAGTTCTAAGACTTTTAAGGGAAATTTAAAGAAAATGAGTTGATTTCTACAGGGAGGGAAACTTCCAAATCACCCATCTGGTGAAGATTAAGGGCAGCAAAAATAGAAATTGTTAAAAACAGGACCATGTAAGGAGCTTTGCTTGAGAGCCCCAAATGCAAATCTCTAATTGTGGTTTTCGCCACTTTGGCTGGCTTTACCTCTATCAGCATTCCCTGCTCCTACACACTCAATTGCTGATGCTCCCCTCCTCCCAAGGGAGTAAACTATGAGATTCTTAGTCCTAATTCATAAGGTCTACATGTTAACTATTAGAACGTGGCTAATGAATAAAGATTTAACTCGTTGTGATCATAGCTTTAGTTTTCTTTACACAAGTTCTTGATGCTATTTGTAAACAAAAAAATCCAGACATCAAGAAATGGATTTTAATACTGGTAATTTCTTCAAACTCTGGGAAAATCTGAAGGTAAATCATGTCTGGATATTCCTATCAACACATCCTTCACTGTGTGCCCTCTCTCTCCCTCATGCTTGTGGTATTTCTAGTGGGCTAAATAAGTCCAGCACCAACACCCCAACCTAGCCCTGTTTACCTTCTCCAGTTTCCTCTTTCTTTCCTAGTGCGTAGAACAGTTATTGGAAAGATACAGATTTACTTAAATTTTTTGCAACAAAGCCTACACTTTGTTCTCTGAAGTGCTTTTATTTTTTAATGAGTTAATAAAAATGTAAATAGTTTTAACTGATGCAGAATTTACAGTTTCTAAGCTTCCCAGTAAAATCACACTAATCCAGGCTAATGGGAGGAGGAAAAGAGAGGGAGGAGGCAGTTTAATCAGAATTGAACTTAACACATATTAAAGGAAAAAAAAGTTTTCTCTTTTTAAAATGTTACAGACTGGAGGTCCATGGTGGCCCTGCCTAATAAATAGCTAAGTCATAATTTAATGTATATAAATGGATGCTCCAAACCATTTTAAAGATGCCCTTCCCATTCCCACACCGCCTCATGGTGTTTATGCCATTAATTTGCACTAAGACTAAGGCATTTGTCCAATTCCTGTCCAAATTCCAAACTAGAGCAGTAGGGTCTTAACGTAATGAGGTTTTTACTATAGTCGATTATTATAGATGACCTATGCTCTTGTGTATTATAAAGGCAAGACTTTCAATTGTCCCTAATAAGTATATGATAAAGACCCTTTGTTTCCAAATGCTTTAATTCGTGACTGACAAAAGACACCATGAGAGAGATTTGCCTCTTGACTTCAACTCGGCTACCGCGAAAACCTTTTAAACAGAAAACACTGCCTCTCTTGGGCACTCTTTACCGAGCAAGTACAGGATTGGAGAAACTAGTCAGACTTCCAATTTTTGGTCGGGTTTAAAGAGAGTAACTTACATCTGAAAAGCATGTATCGTTTACATAAGACTTTCACGGCGATTACTTCTTAACACTAGGGAAAGTTCTCTAAACCCTAATTACGATAACCTTACACATTTCTCACCTCGTTCCACCAACTTCTTTGTCCTTTTCTGTCTCAAGCACCTAGGAAGACCTGAACTCCTTTTAAAATTTTCCTTTGGAAGTTTAAACTAGAAGGAAGTGCTAAAACAAAGGTTTGCTCGTTTCCTCGGCACTACCACGTCATGCTATCTGAGCACTGGCCTTTAAGGGCCCCTAACACATATTCCTGATCCTTCCCGAAACGTTCGGGGAAAACTTTTACACCACAAATCTCAGGCTCCCCTTGCCTATTTGCAGCCTTGCGTTCACGCCACCAGGCTCTGCACCACAACCAGCAGAACGGAGCAGAACCAATGTTACCCCCGAAGCAGAGCTTGCCCGGGTCACCGGCGGCTGCGTGGATCGAAGTGAGTTTAGCTACATCTCCGAAAAGAGCACCATCTGGGCAGCTCACGGGCCAAAAGTGAACTTAACCCCGTGGCTAACGGCATCGGAAAATTCAGTCCTTTCTCGTGACACAGTTTCCAAAAAGCTAGCCAGTCAGCCCCGGGAGAAGCCCCGTTCACCTTCCCACTCCCCCAAAGACACAGTACAGCGTTCGCGTGTGGAAGCCGAGAGCAGACAGCGCCGGAAGGAAGCCCCAGCGCCTTCTTTTGCGCAAGCGCAGGCAGGCCTTTCCCATTGGCCACCTCGGCTCGGAAGCGGTGGTGGTGGGAGGTGGCTCCCTCTGCGCATGCTCTGGGCTGTCCTGCCCGCTGGCTAAGCGATTGACGTGGCAGTGCGTATCCCTTTATGTCTGCGGAGTGTAACTGGCGAGTTCAGGCCTCAAATATCCGTGCCTACGCAGGTTTTCTCTTAGCTTCTGAAATCTGGTTAAAGCGGTGATTCATTCATGCTCAAGTACTAAAGTCTGTCTGACTGGTAGGGTGGTTCAGTGTTCTCAAACATTTCGGAGGTGGGGGCGGGGCGGCGAAAACTACTTTCTGTGGAGGCTCCCCCGCCCCGCGCCGCTTGGGACAGCTTTGTGCATTCGCCAAATACCCAACGTTAATACCTTACTGGCGACAGCGCATAGGAACCTTTTAATAGTATTTCTCCTGTGTTTGTTTACAAAGGAGGAAGCCAGGAAAAACTGAAGTGGTCCAAGCCATGCTGTCGAATCAATGTATATCGTAGTTTGAAGACGACCCAGAAATTATAATCATCAAAAGAACGTTTATTTTTGAATCTGATATTTTTATCTTCATTTTGCTGAGCATAAACAGAAAATAGTGGGCTGCCTAGTTCAGGGCCGGTCGCCTAGCCAACTTACTGACTTGGAGCTTCAGAGCCATGGCAGCAAAGGAGTCAGGAGACGCCAGAGCAGAGTCGGCCCTCTCATCAGCCAATCCGAGCCAGCAAGCGTCTGAAAAACCAAACTATGCTCTCAAATTTACTCTCGTGGGACATACAGAGGCAGTATCATCAGTTAAGTTTAGTCCTAATGGAGAATGGCTAGCAAGTTCTTCTGCTGATAAAGTAATTATTATTTGGGGAGCCTATGATGGAAAATATGAGAAAACACTTTATGGCCACAGTCTGGAAATATCAGATGTTGCGTGGTCATCAGATTCCAGTCGTCTTGTTTCTGCCTCAGATGATAAAACTCTAAAGATCTGGGATGTGAGATCTGGAAAATGTTTGAAAACGCTGAAGGGGCACAGTAATTATGTTTTTTGCTGTAATTTCAATCCACCATCCAACCTCATCATTTCAGGTTCTTTTGATGAGACCGTGAAAATATGGGAGGTAAAAACAGGCAAGTGCCTCAAGACTTTGTCTGCTCATTCTGACCCAGTTTCTGCTGTTCATTTTAATTGTAGTGGGTCCTTGATAGTGTCAGGTAGCTATGATGGTGTCTGTAGAATCTGGGATGCTGCATCAGGTCAGTGTTTAAAAACACTTGTTGATGATGATAACCCTCCTGTCTCTTTTGTAAAATTTTCTCCAAATGGTAAATATATTCTCATTGCAACTTTGGACAATACTCTTAAACTATGGGATTATAGCAGAGGCAGATGCCTGAAGACGTACACTGGTCATAAGAATGAGAAATACTGCATATTTGCCAATTTTTCAGTTACTGGTGGAAAGTGGATTGTATCTGGTTCAGAGGATAACCTGATTTACATTTGGAACCTTCAGACTAAAGAGATTGTACAGAAGTTACAAGGTCATACAGATGTTGTAATCTCAGCAGCTTGTCATCCTACAGAAAACATCATTGCATCAGCAGCATTAGGAAATGACAAAACAATTAAACTGTGGAGGAGTAACTACTAAACCTTTTAGAAATCAAGTAGTAGAGCCAAGTTGGCAAAGAAAGGTATTTAAAAAGATGGTTTGGTATTTCTTAACATTGTCATGGATTATAACATTTTAAGACCTATAAACTAAATTTATAAAGCACGACAGTTGGAAAAGCAAGTCTAGAACCTAGGGCTTTTGACTTTTAATCTTGCGGTCAGTTATTAATTTCGTGTCTGTCCCTGAACAGATTCCCATTCTATTCCTCTCCATGACTATTCTAGAGGATGAGTGTATTTGAGAAATATTTAGAAGTAAGGTTCACAAGACAGGATGACTGGTTAAATGAGGAGAGCAAAGGAGTTTGGAGTAACTCCAAGGTTTCTGGTTTGGGAGATCAGATTAATAAGAGCATAAGCGTGGGATGGTGGTGGATAGGAGACGTATGTCAGATGCCTCTCACTCACTTTAAGTGATAGCTTACATGATGGGACATGAATTGGTCTATGGAATCAAGTCTGTAAATTGGGAAAAATAAGTCAGGGTTAGGTTTATTCTGAGAGTCTAAAATTTTTAAGTTTTTAAGATTAAACTCAAAAATAAACCAAAACAACATTATAAATGCCATTTTACTGAAGGACCTCTCACTATCTTCTCAGACTGTGCCCTCATGATTTTCAGGCAAGCTAAATGTCTGAATGGTGGGCCTGCTCTCTTCCATTATGTGTCTGACCTACTAATTCCTACCTGTGCTTCAAGCTCAGTTCAGTTCAGAAATCACCACTTCCTGCAGCCATCACTGCCTGCCTGTCTCCATTCATAGCTGACAGCTAAGTTAGGGGTTTTTTGCTTCTTTCTATAACTTCTGTTATAAAGTTCAAAATATGTCATTTACTAATTTGTATTGTAATGGTTTCATGGGCCATGCTTCCAGTAAGTTATGAGCGCTATGGAGTCGAGAAGTATGTTTTATTCATCTTTGTATTCTGAGTCTTTGTATATAGAAGAGACAAGTAATGTCTGATGAATGACAGTGAATTATACCACCACACAACTTCATTCATTCCTTGCCTGCTTTCAATAAATTTTTGGAATCAGTTCCCCACACTATTATTTTTGTTGATTAAAATTAAAAGTATCTGACCAAGCAATAAACAAAAAATTAAAAAAAAAAAAAAAAGTATCTGACCATAGCTTCACGTATTAACTTTATTCAAACAGGGCTTATAGGAAAAATAAAGTGGAAAATGGTTTCTGCCCACTTTACCTACAGAGATGTAATAAACATGAAAAAAAATCTAGAAATTAAGCAAAAAATATTACAATAAGTGAAAGCATAAAAGCGAAACTTTCTTCTTTTGTATTCTATAGTACCTTACAAAAGTGTTCATTAAATCTGATTTGCTTGACAAGTTCTGAGAACTTCTGGGAGAAGTGGTCTTAGAGGAGGGCAGGGCTGAAATTCTAGCCAAGAAATTTATATTTAACCCATAAAGAGGTAGCCACTATAAGTTACTGAGTAGGAAAATGACAGAAAATGAGAAATGATTGTGTAAATTCTTGCTATATGGTAACGTCTGTGAGCTTTGGTTTAATGAAACATTTTTATTACAATAAATCTCCAAGATACAACACTTTAAGATGCTTCTTTAGAGGTTAAAAATGGTACTGTTCTATGAAGAAAGACCACTTATTTTTAAAAGAAGTACATTAAAATTTACCCATATTTAAAACATTGGTTTAGGTAAGATGTAACATAAGTGTTCCAAAATAATCAAGAAAAAACAGTCTGCTAAAATATATAAATATATTTTGATGATAAATTTACAAGTGATAAAAATCAAAGAACTTGGTATCTAAAAAGAAGCTAAGGTTAAATTACTCTAAAGTATATAGACAGACATCATTAACATCATCAGATAGATTATGAAGCTATAGGTGGAGTGGTGTATTATACTTCACTGAGTATTTTATTAAACCAAGTTCCCAGGCAGCTGCATATATTACATTTTAATCTGTTATAACCCTCTGGGAGAACTAGCAGGTTGGGATGGCTGTGAGGACTTGTCATCCATTAATACTCTTGCAGCATGTGAGAATAAATGCAATACTTAAAATAAATACCAGCATCCACACCTAAATATGCGACAACTCAACATCCCAGTAGAGTGTAAGTGAGATACATACCAGATGAAAATCCGTATCTTTCAACACTAATAAGAAAATGCATTTGATAGATTTTCACAATCGAGAAATTTAGTGTAAAGGTAGAAGGAAAAGTTGGGAATTCTAAGCCATGGAGCAGAAGTGACTGTGCTGGCTCCAAGCAACTCCATGAAGCTGGAATTTCAAAGTCCTCAGAAACTCATGGCAGACCACTCTCATCCCCTTGCCAGGACTTTTTCAAAGACTGCTCTCCTAAAAGCCTCATCCGCCAGCACACCCGAGGATGCAGAGTGTGGTCTGGCTGCCTCCCAGGGCTCTGAGAAGCACCATGGCACGCAGGGAGGTGAGCTCTCTAGCATGCACCTGGGCAGTGTACTCGGCTGGCCTTCCTTATCTCTCTAGAAATGGGTACACAGGAGAGAGAGAGAGAGAGAGAGAGAGACACAGAAATAGAAGCCATTTTGACTTCTGAGAGGAGGTCACTTTGGGAATGGGAATTAAAGTAGGAAATGGTACCTGACTCTCTAAAGAAGAGCTAATATTAAAGTTGAAATAAGTTGTCTCATTTTTCATTCTTTCATTTTCTCCAAAGAGCTGAGAGGCTGCATTTTACCTGGATCAAAGCCATAAAATATAGACAAGTCATTTCTTTAAGAAAATTTATTGGTACCTAGAGCAGAAATAGGGAAATGGTATAAGCTTGTGCAAACCATACTTTTAAGAAATGGATCCTCATACAACGATACAGGCTTGTTGCTGCAACATTATTCCTGGATTTTCAAAATCCCACCAACACGGATACCTCTGCTACTCTGCTTTGGCCTTCATAGCTGCTTCCTCTCTCAGACGAGCTTTCTTTTCTAAGTTCAGGCTTGTTAAAGACTCATTTCTTTTGACAGCCTAAAGTGAAACAAATTTGAACAGGTGATTATTTATGCCGGTTTGGGGAGGACGTCATTACCTAGAACTGATGTCAGCAGGTCACTAGGGCAGTACAGGCATGGAATGGTCTGCTGCCGGCACAAAGTCCCCCCCGTGTGCCTTCTGCTTCCTCTCACACTTCACAGACTGTAGCCCACCCATTCAGAGAGAAATGCCATACCTCTACCTTCTCTCCCTTCCTGGCCTCTTGACACCTCCAAGCCTCTCTTCTTCCCTTATAATGTATTCCCTTGTCTTTCTCTTTTTCCTCTCTTTAGTATTAAACACCTTCTCACTTCCATTTCTATCCCTTTTTTCTCCTTTCACTTTTCTTTGTTGCTACCATTTCTCCTTCCCCAACTCATGGTACACTTTCACAGCCTTCTAGCTCCTTACTCCTCTTTTACCAGAAACATTCAGCTTTCAGGATCGCAGACTTTACCAAGTACTACCACTGATGACTTCCAGCACTATCTATCCCACCACTCCAGCCTGAGAGCAAACAGCAGTGGGGAGAGGCAACCATCCTCTTCCCCTGTTTCCTCCATGTGACCTATCACATTTCTGTGAAGCTTACATAAACAGACCAGTTTCAAACTTTTTATACCAAATAAGTTAAACTAGCACCCTATAAGGCGGTATTTTCTTATATCTGCGTAATTTCACATGTGAAGAATTAGGTATAGGGAGGAGAATGGGAATGTTGATAGTGAGGCCAAAACTTATAATGGCTAATTTCTCTCTTCTAAATTGCAGTAAGTTCAAAAGTTCTCCATTCCAGTAGCATTTACCAACTTTTTAGAAATGGCTAGTTCTATAAAAGATAAATAATACAATTTTATGGTATAGAACAGGAGAGGAACTCTCTAAAGTACACAGCGTATACCCTTGGATGAGGCTAGAGGAGATCCTGGAGTAATTTGTTTCTGGAGTATTTAAACACAGCTAGTATAATAAAGTAGACAACAGCAATGCAGATGTCTCAGAATTCTAGAAACCCCCATGTCCTGTCCACATGCTTCTGCAGGGTTCAATCTGAGAACCAAGCATGAGAGGTCAAAGAGGGAGACAAGAAAAACCGCAGTGGAGCAGGAATAGAACTGTCGAGAAAACTCGACCCAGGTCTGCACACTTGTCCTTCCTGCTCCCATGAGGTCAGCCTAAATGGTCAGTATTTTCCATTCCAAGATTCTAAAGAGAGCCAGAAGTTCATTTCCTTTTACTCCAGACTCACTGAGGATAAGAAGTCAGTTACCACTGGGTTTGTAGAACCTTTTTAATATCTGATAATAGATACAAGACATCTCTTTCCATATAGAAGTTGTGATATATAGAATTAGATATGGTATTAAAATAAGGGTTTTACCAGTGCTGCTGCATATTAAAAATAACTAGATTTTAATCACAAGATAGCATGGTATCTTGCAAACTTGGCTCTAAATTTATATCTTGCCACTTATTAGCTATGTAACTTTGGGAAAATTACTTAACATCTCTAAGCTTCAGGTTCCTCTTTTATAAAACACAGATAGTAAGAGCACCTACCTCTGAGCTTCTTAGGGTTATTGTGATTACATGAGTTTAACAGTACCTGCCATATAATAAGCACTCGATAACTGAGCAATTTTACTATCACCTCAATTAGACAGGTCTAGGTTCAAACTGTGGCTCTGCCAGTAGGGAGATGTGTGACCTTGGGTAAGTTACTAAAGCTTTCTAAGCCGTTTCCTCAACCATAAATGAGGTCCCAATAATGGTACCTGTCTTGCAGTGCTATTGTGAGGTCCAAATGAGATAACAGCAAAGTACTTGGAAGACAGTGAGTATTCAGTTAGTGACAGCTTTTAATAATGATCTACGTCAAAACAAGGATTTCTGGACTTGAATTCCTAGGTACCACTCAGGAGCTATGGTCCTTAGACATATGGCCCAGTTTGGCTGAGCTTCAAGTACAGTGATAAGAATGTGCACCAGGGTTAAGGCAGAGTGAGGATAAATAAGCGCACGTACTGAGAGTGCTGTATAGACATGCAAGGAGTTATCAATAAACACGCCAGTGTCATACTTCTTGTTTCACACTATTTATAACGTCTGTGGTAACTAGACACTTTTTTTACTTTACACAAAACTGATTTAGTCCTTCACCTTGCCAAAGTTAGGATTTGCTATTTATCCCAGGCATGATATCCCAGGTTTGTCCCCACTACATCTTATTTTGTTTCTTATCATTTCTCGTGTAGACAGTAGTCTCCTCTTTTCTCAGAGAATAAATACGAAGGTCAACCCCTAATTTCCTCTAGGTCCTTTGTGGAAAACAGAGATAGAGAGGAAGTCTACTCTCACCTTCTTGCCCTCAATAACCATCAAGATGCATCCTGCTACTGTCAGGGCAATCATTACATAGCTGATCTTCACTCGGATCTTGTTCTTTGCAGCATCGAGCATCTCAAACCTAATAATACAATGAAATCAAGACAGAAAGTTAACTTTTCTCTTTCTGAAGTTGCCAGCAGGATATAAAGTTCTGTGTACCACAAATCAGAAGTGGAGTGGGGCCTTTAAATATAAAAAAGGAGGTGGGGCCTGGAGATCTTGTATGACTTTGGGGAGGATGGGGCATTTTCACAACTCATTTCATATTTATATATAAAATACAATAACATAGCATAAATTTAAAGTCGGAAAAAGAGAAGAAAGTGTGAAGACAGAAAGTGGAGCCAGGAGCAAAGCAAAAAAAAGAAAAGGCATATTATTCCACACTTGCTATGGGTGGCCCCGATCTGGCTCTCAAGTTTCACATTAGCAGCCAATCTAAAAGTGAATCTCCTTAAGAAGACATTATGTGCTATAATGATTGAACAGCATCCTGACAACAGATACTGCAATGAGCTTCACAAGTTTTAACACAAAGCACAATTCAGAAGAAAACTAACACGGGAGAGAGTTAAACAACGCATCCTTTATACCCAGCTTTTTGCTCTCTGCTTTGAACGAGGAATAGATTTGAGAGCATCTGGGACAGCAGGAAGATCTTTAAACAATGCTCCCTTAATGTTTATCTTTTCACTTATGTTTTGCTAAAATTGAGTGACAGTGAACTCGAGATTGTGCCTCTTCTAACCCCTCCACTGAATACAGACCCATGTGCCTTAATGGAAAGTTGAGGGTTGGATTATCCTTCTTGTGTGAAAGCTACGAGGCCTAACAAGGACAAGTCTAAAGAGAAGGCCACTTCTGCAGGTAGGCAGCGGATTAGGGTTCTATCACCTGAGTGTCTGGTAGAGCCTCAAAGCAGGGCATGTGCAGTCATAAGGGGCCCAAGACAAATACTCAGTAGGGGTGATTACAGGAACAGGAAGTGATTATCTCCAGAGGATGGAATTGGAGTGCCTTTTTTTCCCCCAGATTTTTAACACATACTACTTTTGAAATTAGGAGGAAAATACTTTAAAAATGCCTGGAAGGAGGCGTAGGGTCTGGGACATTGCAGGAGGTAGGGGGAGAACCCTGAAAACACATACACTCTGATGTAAGAGCTGGGACCCAGTGAGGCAGCAATGTGGATGGAGTTCTCCAGGCACTGAAGCTGGGCCTGCAGGTTGGGAGAAACCAGGGACATCTGCTAAGGACTTGGAATTGCTCTATGAAGAGCATCCGAGATCCCACCAACCACAAACTACTCATGTTGACAATATTTTTCGTGAACTGGTTATTTCCAACTGAAGTGCTATGATCCTCATGAAAAGTGATATATTTTACATTTGAGAGGACATCAGAAAAGTAACTTGTATTTAAATAAGGCCATGAGGTTGCCCTCCATTCTACAGGGAGCAATCCGAATGGGTAAGTTCAGCAGTGCCTGTTCAGAACTACCAGCACAAGGCTAAATGGTGGCCTGGGCCCAGAGAAGAGCCTTCTAGGGTGACTCACTAGCAGCACTTGGGGCTTGAAGGGTTCTTGGAACCACCTACAAGGCAGACTGAGGCAGTGTTCCACAGCAAAGTCTACACAGCACCTACTAGGGCCATGGCTATTTACCAGCTTATTTTCTGCTAGGATATTCAGGAAGGAATTAGGGCGCAGGCAAGAGCTGATGGTATTGTTATTTCCAGCATGCTCTTACTTCCCAAGAGAGTACACTGTCACTTGAGCTAAGACGGACCAGGGTCTTCCTGCTGAAATAATTTTAGGGGAAATAATGTGCTATTTAATTTGACTGGCAGAAGCAGAAGGGCTCTGTTAAAGCTGCTGTAAACAGAAAGCAAATACTACTTATCTTCCTGGAAAAAGATACCCTAAATGAACCCAGATCTTTTTCAATCACAACATGGAACTAGAAGCCAGAAGGTCTAGTTTCTTGCTAGACAGGAACGTCCAGGAGCTTTGTCCCAAGTTCCTGTCTCTGAAGAGTGTGATGCCCCACAGGGGAGATGGCATCTATTTCTCAGAATCTCTCTTGGCCAAGATGCAAACCAATCAAGGTCTGTAACATCAGGCTGGAGCAGTGATTCCCAACCAGGGGTGACTCTGTCCCCCAGGGGACATCTGGCAATGTCTGGAGACATTTTTGATTGTCACAACTGAGTACTACTGGCATCTAGGAGGTGAAGAGGCCAAGGATGCTGCTAAATATCCTATAATGCACAGGCCAGCCCTCTACAACAAAGAATTATCTGGGGCCCAAAATGTCAATAGTGCTGAGGTTGAGAAACCCCAGGTTAGAGGAATCTGTACTCATCATCTATAGACTCTGAAAAGGTCCCAAGATCCCAGCCAGAGCTGGGTTTAAAGAAGTTGGTGACAGGAAGGACTCTTTCCTGGATCCTAGAAAGACAATGTATTGCTTTTAAATACTTTTATGCCTATGGCTGAATACTTGAGTGGGTTTTATAGAATATAATTATTGTCACTAACTGATATACCCAGATTAATAACAAACTAAAAACATTGACCATCACTGTTTAGTTATGTTTCTGTAGCTGGGAGAGGAAATGAAATCAGCTGACTTCAGGTACATGACAGCTCTTCACTGGGCACTACAGAAATATCAATGATAAGACATAGAGTTTCCAGCATGTTTTTATTCCAGGTACTTGCCAAAGAGGAAACATTCTGAGAAGTGAAAACTTTTAAAATTTGATTGAAAGGGTTTAAATAGACTCAGAGGAGCTGCTTTTCCTTTAAAACAGATCAGGGAGAAATAAAAGCTGCTTACAACCCTAAGTTCAGCACTCACGAGACAGTCTCTGGGATTTCATCTTCCTTTTTGAAGCGACCTGACCATATCAGGATCTTCCTCTCCCAATCCGTAGGTTTGTGTAGTGGCACTCTGTGGCTGTAAGTGTCTGTGAGAAAAACAAGACAAGACATCTTACTTATTTGAGATTATGACTCTCAAAATTTGGCAACAGAAAAATGCTCTTTGTGCTTTTTAACTATTCACTAAACAGAACCATAAAGAAACCTCAACCTAATTAGAACTTTATTTGAATGGTATTTCTCAGGATGCCTCATTTCTCAAATGAGATTCCAAAATTCTGTCACAACTGAGGTAAAATAAAAGCATTATTTCCCAATATAAGCCCTAGCCATTGGAAGCTGAAAGAACACCATGAACAATGATACAAAGGTAAGGAACAAAGATAAGAAGGGAACAATGAGGAGCCTGTTTGACTTCAGCAGACTAAGAAAAAGTTTGTAAGGTAGAATCAGATTATAAAAGACCTTGAATGCCAGACTAAGGTTTTTAGATGTGATTTGGGAACTACTGTACCCTTCAAAGCATGGAAGAAGTTAATGTTTTAGGAAGATTAATCTGCACAATGGATGGAAGAGAGAACGGAAGGATAGGATAGAGTGGGCAACAAGTCCCAATAGGAGGCTGTAATACAAGGGTGAGGTGAGGTGGTCTGAACCAGAGATCTAACGGTGGGAAGAGAGACAAAAAAGTCAATCTGAGGATGATGGCAAGAATCTGGAGACCGGTTAAATTAAGATAAAGAAGGAATCATGAAGAACCTCAAACTTTGATCACTAAGACAACAGCAGTACTGTTAACCAAAATAAGGAGACTGTGAAAAGAACTGGTTAGGAAAGGAAAACGTATGAATGCCATTTTAGATCTATTCAGTCTAAATTTATGCCACCTAGGCAGGTTTCATTAGTAAGTCAGGAGGTAGAGATAACCATCGGCGCAAAGAGAGAGCCAGCGGGGGTGATAAAGAGCAGAAGGCCAAGGGCTGAGCCTTGGGGCATGATCCAGAAAAGGGGACAGGAGACAGGCAACCAAGGAAAATGGAGTGGCCAAAGAGACAGATGAACAAGAAAGGTACACAACCACAGACTTAAGAGAAAGAGTCTTCAAAGAAAGGGGAAGTCATTGAAGATAAAGAGTAGAAAAAGTTAGGGAATCACAGAATGTCAGGGTTAGAAGGGACCTTAGAGATGATCTCATCCAACTCCCACGTACTGCCCATATCTCTCTTGCAGACAGACCATCTCCTTAACTGTGACCTACGCATCACACTCATTCCCGCCTCCACATCTTTGCTTAGCTATTCTTGTTCACTTCATCAGAAGGCAGCAGCAAGAGGAACAGGAAAGTTATTAGGAAAAAAATTCATAAAGAACCAAAGTGAAGAAAAGACGTTTGGAAATAGAGAAATAGTACTGCTGTAGTTTTACGTTTTAACCCTTCCAGCACTTGACACAACTCTCTCTATAGTTTTTTCTTTTTCATTTTAAGTACTATATACCCATTAAAGACACTTCAGAAAGTGTAGATGTGAACAAAGAAAAAGATACAAACCATCCTTAACTCTCTTGTCATAGCATAATCACTATATTTTTATTTTGGTGTGTTTCTTAAGTCTTATCCCCATGAGTATATATGCACATATAATTCATATGTGTATCATACTTGTGCTTACACACAATATAAAATTCTGTATCCTGCTTTGTTCATTAACATTATGAGAAGCATTTTCCATGCCAGTACATGGTATTTATTAGTACCATTTCCAACAGCTGCATAATCTCATCAAGTAGATCTAACATACATAATTAATTGTTCCCAGATTATTTGACATTTAGATTTATTTCTCATTTTCCTATTATATATAAAAATGGGAACATCTTTACACTCAAAGCTTTTTTCCACACATAGGGAATATTCCTTACGATAGATCCCCTGAAATGAAATACCAGGTCAAAGGGTATAAACATTTTTAAGCTCTTGATAAACAGAGTTTTAGGATGGTTCCTTTCCACCCACTTAGACCTGCCTGTCCCAGGTGTACTCCCATGAAGAAGCAACAAGCAAAGAGTTTCCGGGACCCTACAGTTTATCTATTACACTCCTTCTTCCCACAGTGGTGACAGTGACAAGGGTTTTAGTTAGGGACAGGACCAACCGTGGCTGAAGTTAATGCCCAAGCCAGAGCTTAGCCCCAGTTATATTTTACCCCAAACCTAATTTCTTGATTTGGTTCATCTTTGGAGTTCCTTAAAAGATATTTTCTAGACCACTATTTACCTTGGTGCATCCATTCTCCTACAAAAATACTCCAGGCCAATCCTTGAGGTAAGAGATGAAAATGACGAACAAGGAAAAGGAAGACATCATTGCTACATGTTACACGTGAGCACAGCCAATATCAGTACAATTGGGAGGCCTGAACTACATGATAAGACATGATGGAGGAACCTCTGTGATCACCTCTCTTTCAGGTTCTTTTGATTCCAACTTGTCAGACTCTTTGGCAGCTGTGTAGTCCACAACTAGAAAAACTAATAAAAACTTACGGGATGGAGCTTTTGAACTTTCCTGTGGTTTGGTGCAAAATCCATTTATTCTCTTCAAATCAGAGTTTCTGGTAAGCCTTAGAGATGAGGAAGCATCTCTTTCACAGAACCTAAAACAACTTCCTAGAAAAGAGAGAAAAATGTTTCAGAGAAAGAAAACCTTATGTTGTCTCAAAATGAGAAATGCCTGCAAGGTATATATTTCATTGATAAAAATTAACTCATTTAAAAAATGAATATACTACTCTTTATGTAAGATACATATATTTAAGGTGCTATGCTTGGTGCTGTTTTAAAATATACATGTTTTGCTGATTAGGAAATTAGAAATTTACAAGGGATACATTTTATCAGCTGTAAGTTTTACAAAAGTACTTCTCACATGTGTCTTGTTATAACAATAATGGCTCTGGTGGAAACATTACATACTATGGCACCCAGCTGTTTAGATGAAGATCAGCAACCACCCAGAAGTGATAAACCAAGATGCCAAGTTACTGATACTATTGTGGTAAACTCTGAATGGGGGCTGCAACAGCCAGCAAGGGGCTCTAGAAAGCCTTGCTCCTTCCAAGCTATTCTTCTCCAATTAGAAATCAACTTTAGATGTAGACTGATCAGCAGATGCTATCAGTCTGACTCATCCCTGATAAAGTTCTCTATCAACTTTTCATCTAATGTTTTTAGTAGACATTGGTGATTGTAACCTAAATCTATTGTTTCATTAAAGGGTTACAACATGGTAGTATTCTTTTCCACACTATTTGGCTATCCTAAGGTAAAAGTCATACAGGAAATGTAGAATAAATGGTTGATTCTTTCCCTTTATTTGCCAGTTTTCAAATTAATAGTTTCCTTGCAACCTCCACAGGTGACCTTTTGTTTAAAGGAGCATAAGGAACTCCTGCATTTAAACACATGTGAGGTGCTCCAGTCCAATTTTTTTTTTTTTGATGCTCAGACACTCCTATCTTTAGTCACTGGGAATCCTTCCAAGCTGGCTCCTGAGTCTTTCAATGTGTGTGATCACTGATAGCTTCCTTACTTTCTGACAAGATGTTCAGACTCATTTTGAAATGCTTCCTGCCCCTGATTTGGAATCACATTCCTCCAAGGTGCCCTGGTTCCTTTACAGGGGAAACGTTTTTAGATGCCTTAGGGAGGCTCATTGTTACTGGGTTTGTCATTGTTTCTAGGCCTTGTCAGTGAACAAAGCCGGGAAATACATTGTTCTTAAAACAAATGTATGCTTAAGAACTTAGTTTCAGTTAGCAATTTTCACCTTCAACCTTAGCATTAAAATTTTTAATCAGTCGATAATTAATCAGAATTCAAAGCGGAGACAGCCAGAAACAGTTTTGATGAGTGTGGGAGAACAGGGGTTAATTCTGTATGGGGGTCACAGTACAAGAGAAACCAGGGCTGGTATAGATCACAGAAGAGCCCTAGGGTCCCAGGACACGCAAGAAAGGGAGCACCGAGAAGTAGAATGGATCAGAAAAGCTGGAAAGGCACCAGTGATTAATCTAACTAGGGTCCCGGCACTCCGTTATGCTCTGGTGAAAAAAAAGGAAAGCCCAAGACTTGCCTTTAACGTAACAAGAGTGTACCCTCACAGCTTCGTGGTTAAAAGTTCACAGGACAGTTCAAGTAGTTTTTAAAATCTATTTGTTAGTGGACAAATAGTCTGTACTTTTGAAGTTCCAAATTCCTACTTAGGTGTCTTTGCAGCCTCAAAGTTTGGAGCAGAAAGGGGACGCAAGAGAGGGAATAGGAACAAAATATGGTTATAGAGGTGGACCTCCCAAAGCTGGTGAGAACCATGATTTCTTCAATTTTTTGCTCTTGCTGTTAAAAAAACTTTTAAACGTAACAATTTAAAAGATATTAGGGCCGGCCCCGTGGCTTAGCGGTTAAGTGCGCACGCTAGGCTACTGGCGGCCCGGGTTCGGACCCGGGTTGTGCACTGACGCACCGCTTCTCCGGCCATGCTGAGGCGGCATCCCACATACAGCAACTAGAAGGATGTGCAACTATGACATACAACTATCTACTGGGGCTTTGGGGGAAAAAAAAAAGAGGAGGAAGATTGGCAATAGATGTTAGCTCAGAGCCGGTCTTTCTCAGCAAAAAGAGGATTAGCATGGATGTTAGCTCAGGGCTGATCTTCCTCACACACACACACACACACACAATAAAAGATATTACTGTGGACTTATCATGGGCATATGTTTATATCTGTTTAACGATTTAAAAAATAACACTTTTATTGATACATAACTCCATATCATAAAATTCATTCTTTTAAAGTGTACAGTTCAGTGGTTTTTAGTATATTCACAAATATAAACTGATCACTACTAATTCCAGAAGATTTTCATCATCCCAGCAAGAAACCCCAAATCCATTAGCAGTCACTCCCCACTTCTTCCTTTCTCCAACCCTAGGAAACCACTAATCTACTTTGTCTCTATAAATTTGCATATTCTGGACATTTTACATAAATAGAATCACACAGTATGTGGCCTTTTATGACTGGCTTCTTTCACTTAGCATGTTTTCAAGGTTCATCCATATTGTAGTATTTATTAGTACTTGATTTTTTTTACTGACCAATTTTATTCCACTGTATGGATATCACAGATTCTGTTTATATATTAGTCAGCTGATGGACATTTAAGTGGTTTCCACTTTTTGGCTATTATGAATAATGGTGCTATGGACATTTCTGTACAAGTTTTTGAGTGAATATCTATTTTCAGGTCTTCTGGACATATACTAAGAAGTGAAATTGCTGGGTCATATGATAACGCTACATTTAATCATTTGAGGAACCGCAAGACTGTTTTCCAAGTGGCTGCAACATTTTACATTTCCATCAGCAATGTGTGAAGGGTCCAATTTCTCTACATCTTGGCCCACACTTATGTTTTTCTTATTAAAGCCATCCTAGTGGGTGTGACGTGGTATCTCATTGTGGTCTTGATTTGTATTTCCCTACTGAGTAAAGATGAGGATCTTTTCATGTGCTTATTGGCCATTTGTATATCTTCTCTGGAGAAATGTTCATTCAGCTCCTTTGCTCATTTCTTGACTGGGTTGTCTTAATTATTGAGTTGTAATAGTTCTTTATATATTCTGGAACAAGTTCCTTATCTGATATATGATTTGCAAGTATTTCCTCCCATTTCATGGGTTGTCTTTTCATTATCTTGATAATGTCCTGTAAGTACAGAAATTTTTAATTTTGATGAAGTCCAACTTATCCATTTTTTATTTTGTTGCTTGAGCTTTTGGTGTCATATACAAAGTCTCAAGGGTTTCCTCCTATGTTGTCTTCTGAGAATGTTATAGTTTTAGCTTTGACATTTATGTCTATGACCCATTTTGAGTTAATATTGGAATACTGTATGTGGAAGGGGTCCAACTTCATTCTTTTGCATGCGGATATCCAGTTGTCCCAGCATCATTTGTTGAAAAGACTATTCTTTCCCCTGTTGAATTGTTTGGCACAATATAGAAAAAGCAGTTGACCATAAACGTGAAGGTTTATTTCTGGACTCTCAATTCTATTCCACTGATCTAAATTCCCTTGTATTCTTTGTTGTGTTTTGCCACAGAAGTCTATGTTCTATGTTAGCTTAGGGTCAGCTAATAACTGGACAGAGACTTCCTTAAATGCTGTCCACCAGTAAGTTTGCCAGCCACTGCTGAAGGGCTCTGTGTGCCCGCTGGAGCACACCCAGAGGTGGGGTGGGGGCGGGGGGAGAAGCTGTTCATAGTGAATTAGCTCTGAGTTGGGTAAAAAAAAAAAAAGACAAGCCCTGTGAGTGGGGGTTTCCAGGGAACTGCCAGACAGGTCAAACAGTGACAATTCTCTGGGGTTGGGGATTGGGGGAGCTCCAAATCCATTCTACCTTCTTCAGTGCCTGCTAGGCTGCTGGTTTTCATAGCTACAGTGATTAGGAGCCTATTAGTTTTCAAGGCCACTGTAAAGCTGAGAAGAGACAGGAAACAGTTTAAACTCCACAAGGCTTGCTGTTCTTACCATGATGCTGTCATTTTTCTTGGATAAATGCTACTCAGATTGTCACAAGCCTCTGGTTATTTTCTAGACTTCTGAAAAAGTTGATTTTAATAATTTTTGGCAGTGTTTTCATTGCTTTTATATAGGAGTGGATTTTCAGTCGTCCTTACTCTGACATACCAGAAGTTGGAACCTCTACTTGTGTAAAGATTTGTGGTTACCTGCAGTCTGATTTCTTCCATAAGAGGCCTCATTTATTTCAGTTTTCTAGGCCGGTAATCTCAGAAGGCTTCACCTGGGTCTGGGTAGACCCACCATCAGTGCCACCTAGTGGCCGTAAGTTTACATTATAAGGAAAAGCAGGTAAATTATAGTTGATCTCAGCTTGTTTCCTCATGTCAATATTGACATATAATAATATGCAATGCAGTATTTACTTCACCAGGGCTGATTTGAGGGTTAAAGGGAAAAACAAATGTGAGAGCATTTGGCAAGATGCTTGAAACGCAGCAGACCCTCTAGACGTTAAGGTTTTTTTTTTGGAAACACTACTTAAAACATCAATCTTCAAAACATTTCCAGAGGACTTTTCAATTTTACCCCTACACTTGTCAGAGTTTCTAACCAGGGCCGGCCCCGTGGCTTAGCGGTTAAGTGCACGCGCTCCGCTGCTGGCGACCCGGGTTCGGATCCCGGGCACGCACCGACGCACGGCTTCTCCCGCCATGCTGAGGCCGGGTCCCACATACAGCAACTAGAAGGATGTGCAATTATGACATACAACTATCTACTGGGGCTTTGGGGATAAAAAGGAGGAGTATTGGCAGTGGATGTTAGCTCAGAGCCGGTCTTCCTCAGCAAAAAGAGGAGGATTAGCATGGATGTTAGCTCAGGGCTGATCTTCCTCACACACACACACAAAAAAACAAAAAACAAACAAACAAAAAAAAGAATTTCTAACCAAGCTAATTATGCATTTACCAGGGCATGAGGAAATTCTATGAATTTCTTCAAAAGTTTTTCATAGCTCTCAGGATTAAAACAAAATTATTTAATGCTGTGATTCTCAAACTTTGGCTGCGTCAGAATCACCCGCCAAATGGCTTGTTAAAACACAAATCACTGGGCACACCTACCTCCAGTTTCAGAATCAATAGTTCTGGGGTGAGGGCTGGGAATTTGCATTTCTAACAACTTCCTAGGTGAAGCTGCTACTGCTGGTTTGGGGCTTTTTTTCAATTTAAAATTTTTAATTTTTTTAATTTAAAATTTTTTAATTAAAAAAAATTTTTTAAATATACATAACACAAAATTTACCATTTTTAAGTGTACAGTTCTATGGCATTAAGTACATTTGCACTGTTGTGCCACCATCACCACCATCCACCTCCAGGACTTCTTCATCTTCCCCAGAGAACCAGTGGTTTAATGTCACCTACAAGGCGCCATCTCACACCACTCTGCCCCATTCCCCTCTGGCAGGCACCAAGACAGAAAGGAACAAGGTTAACTGGCAGTGAGCTAGAAGGACTCTGCTCTCTAAACAGGAAACAGAAAAAGAATCAATAATTATTTCCTTAGGTAGTCGTCCTTCCTCATCCGTCTTAATTAGACCAGAGGCAGTTTAGGAGACTAGAACAGAGTTTAGGAGAATAGAAGACAAGTTGCCTCTCAGCTCAGTTTGGGTAATAACGATGAAGCAAAAATGCTAACAACATGTACACCTACTTACTATCAGTCTCACAGATGTATGTCTGAAGATATTCACTCATTCAACAAATAATAATTGAGTACTTACTATGTGTCACACATTGTTCCAGGCAATATACAAAACAGATAAGAATCAATGCCAATAGAACTTACATTCCACTGGAGAGAAAGCGTATATATGTAGTTAGATAGTAAGTGCTAGAGAGAAAATAGATAATGGGGACATGAGTGTTTGTGTGCTTGGAATGGGGTATGTGTGTGGAATTTTAGATAGGGTAGTCAGGAAAGTTCTCTTTAAGAATGCCACTTTTGAAGGAAGTGAGGGAGCCAGCTATGCAGAGATCTGGTGGAAAGCTACTCCAAACAAACAATAAGTGCAAAGATGAGGCCAGTGTGGCTGGAATGGAGTAAATAATGGGATGAGAAGTAGACTGAGGTCACAGAGGTACCTGGGGTGGGGGGTGGGGATAGGGACTTGAAGTATGAGAGGTTTACCTAGATGAGAATGTCTCTCCCAACTTTTTCTTACTACAACTTCATACTGGATCCCAATAATTTTTACCTCCCTAAAGTATAAACGCTGCTTAGAGTATATACCAATATGATCATATTATATACAATAGAAATAACAGACCAATGTAAAAAATAATTTTAAAACTGACATCATTAAAAAAATATGATGTGACCTTGGTTTTCATTTTGCAATTACAAAAAAATTAAACCATAAAAAAGTTTTAGTATCATTATTAAGACCTTATTTTTCTATCTCAAAGAGATAAAATATATTGCCTGAGACATCCAAACCAGAAATCTTCCATCCTCTGGTGGATCACAATTAAAAACAAACATACAAACCAAAAGAAAAACAGCCCTTTAACCCTCTGGCTGCACTTACAGCCTGTCCCTGGCTGACCAGTTCTGCATCCCCAGGGCCCTAGCAGGAAGTCAGAATGAAGCCTCACAGCTGCCTTGAAGGCTCTGACTGGCAAATGGCTGGTTAATCTTAGGAGTAGAGGTTCTCAAACTTGAGTGTGCATCAGAATCACCCAGAGGACTTATAACACAGATTATTACACCTCCATTTCCAGAGGTTCTGATTCAGTAAGTATGGGTGAAGCCTGAGAATTCGCATTTCTAACAATTTCCCAGGTGATACTGATACTGTTGGTCTGGGAACTCACAATTTGAAAACCAGTGCCTTAGAGCTATTACTGCTAGCTGGAGTCTGTAGTGGGTCAGCCCAGATGAGGCTGGTTCAAGTACTGGCTTCTGCCCTGCTGTCCCCTCCTTTCCATAAACAGCCTTTCCAACCCCACGATGGACAGAGCAGAGAGACAGGGATTTTTCCTCAGAATCTTTCAAGATCCTTCTGGAGATAACCATCAGTGACGTGACCTGGGACATGACCAATCTCTGGGAATCAGTGATGATAAGTGAAGGTTCAATGAATGCTGGAGGAGAAAGACGCCTTTAGAAGATTGTCTAATTTTTTCTTAACCTGTGTCAAGATCAGTTTTCAGGTGTGTTGCTAGCTATGAAGTTTGCCAATGATTTGCTTAAAAATAAAATGGCATTTGTCAGAACCCATAAAACTGTACATCACAAAGAACTTTAATATACCCAACTTTCAAAATATTAACCAGGGTGCTGGGGGAATCCCAAGATGAAATGCAGACTGTGACAAATGTATCTATTAGGAATGTATGATGGGCCGGCCCCGT
The DNA here is from genome assembly GCF_057802395.1 of Ceratotherium simum simum. Lineage (NCBI taxonomy): Eukaryota > Metazoa > Chordata > Mammalia > Perissodactyla > Rhinocerotidae > Ceratotherium > Ceratotherium simum. The sequence goes on along the minus strand of NC_141914.1, from coordinate 23,362,148 downwards.
GGCATAGTGGTTAAGAGTGCACGCTCCGCTGCTGGCGGCCCGGGTTCGGATCCCGGGTGCACAGCGATGCACCGCCTGTCAGGCCATGCTGTGGCGGCATCCCATCTAAAGTGGAGGAAGATAGGCACAGATGTTAGCCCAGGGCCAGTCTTCCTCAGCCAAAGAGGAGGACTGGCATGGATATTAGCTCAGGGCTGATCTTCCTCACACACAAAAAAAAGAAGAAATGTATGATATAATCTAATCTCATAACCTTCAAGGTAGGGAAAAAAGAAGCTGACCTAAGTAACTTTACAAAACATTCTTTTGACTGGAAACTGTAAGACTAAAGACAAAAACAATTCTACATAAACACTGTACTCTAGTTGGCAAATTTGTTTCTTACAGAAGCATGAGTTAACAATTCTGAAACTACAAACATACTAGGTTTGACAAGTAAATAAATGGTACGTAATGAGAGCCAGGTTTCTCACAGTCAGAGAAAGAAGTTCCAAAAACAAGGGTGGAAGGCTAGAATGAACCCATTGGTGCTGGGTCAGTCAGAGAACTCAGTCTAAACTCCTTTAGCTTTATATGTTTTATTTATATATATTAGTTATGAATATATATTGAGAGATAGTAGATGGACAGATATAGACATAATTATAAGTGTGCTGTACACATGGGTTAGTAGACATGTATTTCCCAGGTCCACCCAATGGGAGGGCCTGGAATCAGCAACACTTCAACAGCAACAAGCAACACTCAGTGCCCAGATCTTGGTTTCTAAATACCATTATTCAATAAAAGGAATCAGGGCTCCTTGGAGAAAAATGGCTGATTCTAGGCTGGGGCAGAGAAAATACAAGATGAGCCTGGGACATCCAGTAATGCCAGAAAGGAAATGTTCAAAAAACAAAAGGATGGGGGCATGTAAAGGGACACAGGAGCTGATCTGATAGAGCCTAAGCTGGAATAATTTGAGCAACAAAATAAATAATGTAGTAATAGATTATAACTTAAGGTATAAAATATCTGAGTTTTATACTGATATAAAAATAACTGGATGAATGAATAAATGGGGAAGAAGGGACAAATCTTCCTTACAGAAAAACCCCAAACATATGTAGACACTCTTCCCTCCTGGATTCCTTTCCCCTTGAGTGTGAGTTGGACTTAGTGACTTGCTTCCGAAGAACAGAGTATGGAAAGGAAAAAATAGTAACTCCACAAGAAGAAACAAACTGGCTAAGGTTAAAATTACCAGTCATAAATCATGTGGGTATCGTGTACCATCTAATATGATGCGATGAGAAGGGCACTTTACCTCTGTGCTATTTATTCCTCCCCTAAACTCATAACGTAAAGGGAGCAGGAGTGGGAAGACATGAATATGGAAATCTCCTTTTAGGTAGTATCACAACACTGTAGTAAGTGGGTTGTGTAAAGGAAATAGGCTAGCTATAGGTTCTATGGAGAGGACCTAACAGATGAGAAAAATACTAGGGAGGAAAAATGGGCAAGACAGATTGACATTAGGAGCTTTTGTGGGCTGGCTAGAACCCTAATCACCATTCGTGACATTGCTTCTATGGGAAAAAACCTTGAGTTCAAAAAAGAGATTTATAAATAAACCTTTGGAATCTGGCCAGTTTTTAAGTTGGGGGGAAACTCTATGGAAAAATGTCTTGGCAATTCTATGTATCTGGTGGACAAACTTCTTGAGTGAGATGGGGCCACTCCTCGGTGATCTTTCTTCCTCCCATCAACATTCCAGGCCACTCCTAACAGTGGTTATCTGAAACTCTCTTGACCTTAGCTGTTGACCTAAATCGGCTTTGCAACACAAACAGATTCTCTATTTCTCCATCTGTTTTCTCATCCTTCCCTGCAGGCTTGGAAGAACACTAGTCCTTCCTTCACTCTGAATCAGTGAACCGTTCCATCTGTGATCCCTCTTACTGAGGGATGTTGTACGAAACTTATCTCACAACCTCTAGATCCTGCCTTTCCACTGCCCTTTTCCTGCCAAATGTTGTCTCCTTGCTCTTAAAAAACAAAACAAAAACACCCAAAAATTTAAATTATAAAAGTAACACTTACTCGTTACAGAAAATGTGGAAGCTAAAAAAAAAAGAATGAAAAATAAAAGCACTCATAATCACACCATCCAGGGAAAACAACTTGGTTTATTTCTTCCCAGACTTTTCCTATGCTTGTACCCAACATAGACATTTTTCATAATTAGCTTAATACTATACCTTGCTTATGTCACATTTTTCCAAGATATTACTTCTGATAGCTGTATAACATCCAACACACAGATATAACCTGAATTCCATCATTCCCTATGGCTGGATTTGTTTCCCATTTTCACCATCACAAATAATGTTTCAATGAACAGTTTTCTACATACATCTTTGACAGCATTTCTGATTATATTCTTATATAGAATCCCAGTAGTGGAGGGCTAAAGGATCTGAGGGTTAAAGGCTATGAACCCTTTTAAGATTCTTAATATATAACAAACTGCTTTCCAGAAAGGCTGGATCAATTTACACCTCTACCAGTAGCTGATGAGAATTCCTGTCTCATTATACACAGTGGCACTGAGGGTCCACTATCTGGGACAAAACATTCACTTGTTCTCAACAGCCCCCAAAATAAAATACTAATCTCCTTCCTTTCACAGCTCAAATGACTGAATAAGTGGCACGTATTTACTACCTTACCTCACCATCCACATTTTACTACGTTTCTTCCCCCAGTCATTTTACTAAAATTGCTCTAACGACATTCGTGATCTCTTTCTAGTCATATGAATATGTTTTTTAGAATCTCATCATTAGCTCATTTGACACTACTCTTCCCATCTTTGTGGCCATTTGACTCTACTGATGTCATCCTTCTACAAGGACTCAGTCCCTCCTTATTATTCCACCACATTCTCTCCCTTCACCTCTGACCTCTATGATCCGCCTTTTTTAATGTCCTCTTTGCCACGTCCTATTACACTATGTCAGGCCTTCAAGCTTCAGTCTTTGCCTCTCTTCTGCACTCCTCTCAGGGAGGAGGACTCCATTCTGTTTTAATAATCAGCTCCACACTGATGGTCCCGTACGTTTCCCTAACTTTACCCCTCCTTTGTCTTCAGGTCTTCAACTGAGAGGTCTCATCCTCACCTATAATTCAATGCTACCTACCAACAATACTGCACCATCCTCTCTGCCAAACCAGTATCCCTTCCCAACTTGCTTATTTCTTCCAATGGGGCAACATTCCTTCAGTCCTCCATGGTGTGAAAACTTCAGTCTTTAAGTCCTTCCTTAAATCACTTTATGTCTCAAAGTCATACTAATAATTTCTTCAAAACAGTTCCTAGATATAACCCTTTTTTGTCATTTCCATCATCACCTCACACATGGATTACTGTCATATCTTCATATGCAGCAGCTATTCATGTTGTATGTGGCAGCCATGTTAATTTTCCAAAAACGTTTCTTTAATGACTTCTGCTCAAAGGCTTCCTTTTTGTCCAAATTCATCTGGTTCAAAAGGCCACACCACATCTCCTATTACCTCCTGACTGAAATCCAAGGTAATCCTTTCTCTTTACTGCCCTTCCCCCTCACTCCCTCTCCAGACTCATTACTGCCCCTACCTTTGCTCAAGCCACTCTCCTATCTCTTCTGTTTCAATGGAGCCTTCAGTAGATAATCCTAACCTATATTACTTTTCCCTTCTCTGAATTCTTAAAGCCAGTGGTATGCTGGCTCTTGGGAGAGGGTCAGTGAGGAAAAGCCCTGATTTAGTGTTTGCCAACAACCTTCACCAGGGCAGATTTCAAGCTACCAGTATAACATGACCGTGAAACTGGGAAGAGATGCACACAAAGACAGTAGGAGCCGGCTCTAGGACTCCACAGCAGCACTCACAATCTGTTCTGCAATCTAGAACTTATTATATACTGTCTCGTATAAGCTCTCCAGGTGTATTATATAGGTGTATTTGTTCAGTGCAATAAACTCTCACCTAGGAAGGGTGGCAGTCCACTCATCTTAGACCTTTCATAGTATACAGTGCACACAGTATGTGCTCAATAAAAACCTGTTGGCAAGACCTGGAGGGAGTGATAAGCAAAGCCAAAGACTGGAGCAGTAAAATTGGGCATGTACTCATACAGGGTTGGTTGGCAAGAACAATGAAGCAGCAGAATGTAGTGGAAATAAAATCAGAACGGGAGCCAGGAGATAACCGGTTATATCCTAGCTTTGTACCTGTGTGACCCTTAGTAAGCCAATTCCCTTCTTGGGCCTTAAGTTTCCTCATCTGTAAAATTAGTGGACTGGACTACATGACTTCTAAGTTAGCTCTTGATTCTAATGCTCCGGGATGTGGGTGAAATTGACAAGGAGGCTGCCCATGGTCCACTGCATTGGTGTAACAATGATAATAATAAATTCATTTTAAAATCTGCCGATAAAGGAGTTTAGGGCAGTAAAACGTTTCTGAAGGTGTTAAGAAACACTCTTGCGGCGCCCCCCCCCCCCCCCCCCGCCCCGTGGTGTAATGGTTAAGTGCTCCTGCTCCGCCGCTGGTGGCCGGGGTTCTGATCCCGGGCGCGCAGGACACAGCGCTTATCAGGCCATGCTGTGGTGGCATCCCATATAAAAAGTGGAGGAAGATGGGCACGGATGTTAGCCCAGGGCCAGTCTTCCTCAGCAAAAACAGGAGGATTGGCATGGATGTTAGCTCAGGGCTGATCTTCCTCACAAAAAAAAAGAAAAAAGAAACATTCTTGTAAGGCCACTTCATTCCTCTGACCTAATAATTATTCTGTACAAAGTAATAATTGCTATTAAAAATAATTACTTTCAAAAATAATATTAAAAATAGTTATCAAAAAAAATATCTATTGCCTGTCTACTATGAGTTGGACACTGATAAGTGCTGAAGATTTAGTAAAAACAAAAGAGACCCAGTCTTAACCCTCCTGGAACCCACAGCAGTGTGGATGAGTAGCCATTTAGTTTCAGATCTTATCACCAATGCTTTTTAACTGAGAGAGCACAGATTGCATCTGACTAAGGATGCAAGCTACAGGATGCAAGCTACGGACCCTCACTTCCCCAAACAGGTATATAATCATAAAAATTTGAACATAATTTCAGAGGTTCACAGGACCTCTCATCTGAGAAGAGGCCTAAGAACCACAAGTTAAGAACCCTGACCTATATCTACAGCTATATCTATGAAACGATAAACAAATTCAAGCTCATAAAAGCCTATATTCTGTTCCCTAAGGGAGTACAGCAAAGATTTCCAAGAGAAACAATTAAAAATAAAGGTCCATCATTTAAAAGATTAAGCTTTGGCTATTTAAAATTTCACTCACCCAGAGCATCTTATCCCAAATGATATTCTGGATAAGCGAAGTGTGCCTAGATTATGTTTCTATTTGATCTACCATTCCTTTGGCTAAGGTTGCCTGTTCAGTCTTCTTACTTGAAAATTCATTTGCACATGAATGTGTGCTTCCATTTCACACGTAGATCTGCATTTCATGACTCTTCCATTTCACAGCAGAGACTCAATTAGCATGACAAAAACGTATTCACACCTATCCTGAATAAGCATCTTGAACAAAGCAAAAGCACAAATTCCTGGATTAGAGCACTGACTCATCTCCTGCACTAACATTTTATGGCGAAGTAATCTTTGACAAGTCATTTAACCCTCTGACCCATGTTTATTCTTTTGTAAAACAGAAAGGGGAGGCTAAGACTTACCTAAGAGGACTACTATGAATAATCAATCAAGTAAAATAATGTATGTCAAAGTATTTAGCTATAAAATGGGCAAAAGTGGGTGAAAGACTGAGCAAGATCGCTTAGAGTTCTTCACAAAACATCAGACATTCAGAGTAGACTCTGGAAAGAGTTGCTCTTATAACATCCTCAATGGATCTATCTGGGGTAAAATAAATCGTTCTTAAATTGCTCAAGGAATTTTGTTGATTGAGTGCCCAATAGTGAAGTTCTTAAAGATCAAAAGTCTGCAGAGAGGCTGTGGAATCTTTATAACGAATAAATATATTCTCAAGGCAAGAAGATGAAATACTTACACATAGTCTTAGTCCCTATGTAGTCAAACCCCTTTCACTCAGTCTGTTTCAACTTTTTTACAGGGCAGTGATTCTTTCACTTACCTTGCTGAAAAGTTAACAGGAGGTATACAAAAGATTTTAGGCAAATTAGTTCAACAAAGCTGAGCAAATCAATAAAATCAATCTCTTTCAGTGGAAGGGAGTGTTTGTTTTAAAGGAAGTAAACAATATTCTCCAGTTTGAGACATGTTTTCCAGTCCACCCTCCACTGGAACACAAAGTAAGCCATGTAAAGGATAACTTTTTTTTTTACATTACTTCATTTATATTTACAATGTACATTTACATTATTTCAATAGCCAAGTCTGGAGCAATTCTTCCTTTCAAATTTGAATTAAACAACTTTTTAGTAATTTTGTACCAAGGAATAAAAGATCAATCATTACACCTTATCAAAGCTCATAAAGGCGACCAAAAGAGTGATTTGCCCTGGTGCCTAGAAAAGAGCCAAGAGGCAAATATTCTGATTTCTCAGTCCCTACTAAACAAAGCTCTGCTGGTTCCCAAAAAAGGTGAATTAAGCTCTGACTCCAAATACGAATTACACAAATATCTACTAGGAAAACAAACTGCAGATCCTGTATTTACATAACACTTTTCTCCAAGAAATTCGAAGTACTCAATTGTAAAATTGTTTAAAAGAAATGTATACCCCATGTTAAGAAAACAATTACTACTCTTCTGTGAGACCTCAAATCTTTGCCTAATCAAACACTAAATGGGTAGGAAACCCTAGACTTGAGGTTTTCTCTGAGAGCAAGGATAAACTCTTGAGATGGGGGGGTGAGGGAGCCAGACTTAAGGCTCAAATGGAGTAACGGACGGGAGAGGTTAGAGTGGAAAGCTGCATGAAAAAGGCAATGGGTGAGTTCTAGGGATGGCAGGTGCATTAAGAACTGAGCTCAGGGGAGGCTGGGGATGAGCGGGGCGGAGGAGAGGGATCGGGGAGCAAGGGCTCGTTAAGTCAGTGGGAGCTGCGTGGATGCACAGCCAGGTGCGAGGGTCACTCGGGCCAGGCCCCAGTGTCTGCTCAGCAGCTCCTCGCTCAGCTCTTGCTGTCTCCCATTATTACTACCACGGGGTAGGATTCCGAGCAACTTGACGGGAGTGCGTGATGGAACCGAGCGACTCCCAGGCCTGGGGACGCTGCAGGATTCCGCCTCCCTACCGCCGACCTGGCTTCCCGCCCTCCCCTAGTCCGGCCCGCGTCTCACCCGCCGCCAGCCGCAGGCCGCGAAGGCTCCCCATGGCCGCCTACTCCGCCGACCAGTACAGCACCTCAGCGGCAGCGGCGGCGCCCGTGCGCTCAATGTCATCGAGCACCGCTGGGGAAGGACGCCAGCGGCGCTGGGGGGCGGGGCGTGTGGGACGTGAGGGCGGAGCGAGCAGGTCGAGAGTATCGCGGGGGGCGTGCGGGCGGGTCGTACGGGCGGGGCCTGCGTGCTGCGCGGAGCGTGTGGGACGTGCGTGACGAGCTGAATGTGCGGGCGGCGCGCCGCGTCCTGGACGCGCCCTTAAGGGTTCTTTGGTGGAGTCTGGGCATGTTGGGTGCTTGCAATATCGTTCTCTGCGTCCAAAGAAGTACCCGTTTAAAATAGAAGAAAAGTAATGTGCTCATTGTAGAACTTTTGTGAACTGTAGACCCCGAAGTCACACTGCCTACATAAACCAGTTATTTCAATACTCTTTTGCTAGTATTTTCAGTGACTACTTGCCTTTATCAAAAACACATAATTGGGCTCCTAGTGACCAGTGGCCCCCATCTCTTATTGGATTTGGGAGTATCAAGCTACTTGAGAAATTCACATGTATGCTTCCTATTTTGTTCGCTATTTGCCTATTTTTTAAATAAAACTAAACATTTTAATATTTCCACACCTAAGCAACTTATTCAACCCTTACCCCACTTTACCAGAAATGTCTTTTTATATTTCTTAGTGGTCCCAAATTCTTAACGAACAAACGGCCCTCTGCTCTAGGGACGAGAGGTAAAAATCTACTGTAGATTTTCTCCTGGAACGACCTGGTTGGTGCAAGCACAAAATTGTTTCCCTTTTTGTAAGAAAATGGGATTGGAGTAGAAAGATCCCTTCCAATTCTGACATTCTTCGATCCATGCATTTGGGCCAGTTCCAGGAGAATACGTTAAAGGGATAAGAGTGAAAAGAGGGATAGCAGGGATACAGGCTTCGACGTGGATGAGGATCACGGAAAAGGCAAACCCTGTGCTTAGCTTTCGCGCGGATTCCCTTGGGAATTATTTTTTTGTCAGGCGGCGTCGTGGACACCTTTGCTCCGCGGTGATTGGCTTGCGGCGGGGGCCTCGCGTTTGTCCAATATGGCGGCGCCCAGTGGCGGTGTGAATTGTGAGGAGTTCGCCGAGTTCCAGGTGATGCGGTTTTCCTCATGTTACAGGCATATCCCTGCTTTTGTCCCCGGACCCTGTTCTTGCTTTGGCCTGGGAGGGAGTGCAGACCAGTTGTTGGAGAAGCGGGCAATTCAAGGCTCCTTTTTCGAGCCATTGGAGGTCATGGGGGCGCGTTGGCCTTAAGGAGCTAGGGTGCTCAGTGGGGGTCATGGTTTTTCCTGCGCCGCCCAGGCCGTCAGCAACTGCACCGGGAAACTCTGGGTGGTTCCGCGGTGGAAAGCCGAAGTCGGGCCCGGTGGGTAGGGATTGTAACAACCTTTTAGCCATCCGCAAACTCAGCTCCTAGCCTCAGCCATTCCCGTCCTTTAAGTTGAGCATTTATAGGAGAGAAGAAAGTGAAGGAGAGCTTATCTATTTGATGAAACAAACCAAAAAACTTGGTACAGGTTTTACTATTTTGATGGGGCAGAACGTTTGGAGTCTTGGAGGGTCGATTAATTCTAGTACCTGACATGGTGCTACTGCCTTCCTAGCCATTCGAGAAAAGGTAACATTTAAGAAAAAGGCTGTATCTTTTATGTATTCAATCACCAGAGGCCTAGGGCTAGTTATTAAGCCTAGGAATTAAAGAACAGGGGTCCGAATTTTGACCAAGTTGCTGTGAAAGGTATCTGTTCCAATGTAGGCATAAATGTGCTGCTGCGTAAAGAGTTAAAAAATCATGACCTTACAAATGTTATTTTAGCTAAACACATTGAAAAATTATTTCACATAACATTGACCTCTCTGTAGTAAGCTTTCTGCTTTGAGCCGTTTTGTAGGGAGTGATATTCTTGAAGATAACCTCAACAAACTGAATTATTTGACAAACATCATTTGGCCAAAGAAGTTTTTGTTCGGTCTTTCTATCATCGTTTCCAACCCTCTTCACCACTTCAGCCGCTCCTCAGATGATAGATAGCACAACAGCAGCCGACTTCAAATGTGATCAAAGTGCCAACAAATACAAATAGTTGTAAAAATCTTAAGATAGAAAAAAGACTTGGATTCTAAAGTATATGGAATATTTAAGATTAACTGGCCCATTTGTGGCCTTGGTCTTGTCACATTAGTACTATGATTTAACTTGTGTTAATGAGCTCAGATAATTGAGCAATGATAGCCTTAAGGTTAATCAGAAGGAGCCCTGGTTAGGGAGTTATATGTTCTGGGTTCTAGTACTCCTTCTGCCATTAACAGCTTTGAGAGCTAATCACTTAACCCCTTCAGGAATTAACTTTTGAATCTGTTAAGTAACATTTAAAACTGCTTCCATCTCTGTAATTATTTGAACCTCTAAAACCAAATTGCGAAAGATCTGTTTTAGCTGTTGAAACATCCATCAGTGCTTAAAGAACACTTAGATTTTTCTTTTGGAGGGTCCAGTAAGATGTAAGTGGGGCAAAAGCTAGACTGTCTTGCAGAACCGTTCCATTCACAGAGATAATGTAAATAAAAAGATCATAAAATGAGTCTTATTAATGAAACCTGGGGGAAGTTTTTAGATAGTTTCTCTAGGACTTTTCCAAATGTGTGGTTTATAATGGCAAATATCCTGGGTTAAAAGTCAGAAGATCTGGTTTTCCAGAACTGGCCTTGGCATATCATTTAACCTCATTGCAAATGAGCATGAGAATATTTGCCCCTGCTGCCTCAGAAGCACATAAGAACTTAAGCGAAGGCGCTGTAAACATTTAGGTTTAGATGAATTTGATAAAATTATAAACTGTGATTAATTGGCATACTCACAAATAATTAATCAATGTTTATATTTTTTTAAGGCTATGAAACCATTACATTTTGTTTATAAGTACCCTAAATGTGAAAAGCACTGCAGTGAATACTGTGGAAGAGAAACGAAAGCATGTATTTTTTATTTTAAAGATTTAGGTACATTTTTCAGAATTTTATTGTGAAAATGTTCAAAACTACAGAAAAGTTGAAAGGATTTTACAATGAACACTCGTATCCACCATCTAGATTCTACAATCAGTGATTTGCTATATCATCATGTCTCAGTGAATTCATAGGATAGGAAAGGGTCTGAGAAATGCATCATTAGGCGATTTCGTCATTGTGCGAACATCACAGAGTGTACTTACACAAACCTGGGTGGTATAGCCTACTACACACCTATATGGTACTAATCTTATGGGACCACCGTTGTATGTGTGGTCTGTCGTTGACTGAAATGTCCTTATGCAGCCCATGACTATTTATCACATATCCGTCTCCTGATCTAGCCACCTTTTTACTTATTTTTTTGATGCATTTCAAAGTAAGTCACAAACATCCATATACTTCATCCCTAAATATGTCATATTTGACATATCATTAACTAGAGTTCAATATTTATTTACTTTCTTTCTATAAAATTTGCATTCAGTGAAATGCGCAAATCTGAAGCTCAATGAGTTTTGACATTTACATACTCCTGTAGTGCAAACCTCCATCAACATAGAGAATAACACCATCACTTCCAAAAGCTTCCTCATGCCTCTTCCCAGTTAATCCTTGCCCATATATCCGTCCTCTTCGGCCCCTCTTGCAACTATTGTTCTGATTTTTTTCCGTTTAGATGCATGTTTTAGTTTTAAGAGTTTTTAAAGTGTTTTAAAATTTTTGCAATTCTTATTTTTCCATTATAAAAGTTGGATTTAGCATGCCAGAGAAAATGCCCTATGTCCAAAATAAAATAAAAAAGAAAAGAATGTATAAAACGAAGTGTCTAGAATCATTTACTCAGCAAGAATTTATTGGATATTGTATTAGTCTGCTAGGGCTGCCGTAAAAAATACCACAGACTGGGTGGCTTAAACAACAGAAATTAATTTTTTCACAGTTGTAAAGGCTCAGAGTCCCAAGATCAAGGTCCTGTCTGGGTTGGTCTTGTTATGCCTCTCCTCCTGGCTTGCAGATTGCTGTGTCATTGCTGTATCCTCATATGGCCTCTTTGTGCACACAGAGGGAGAGAGACCCCTGTGTCTCTTCCTCTTGTAAGTACACCAGCTCTATGAGATTAGGGCCCCACTCTTATGACCTCATTTAACCTTAATTACCTTCCTAAAGGCCCTGTCGCCAAATATGGTCACATTGGGGGTTAGGGCTTCAACATATGAATTTGGGGGGGCACACAGTTTAGTCCATAACAGGTACCTGCCAGGTACCAGGCACTTCGAGAGACCCAGTGGATGGGATATAAAACAAGAAACTCAATGTAAGCAGGGATATAAAACATGTAGAAGATATTGAGAATATGAATACAACAATAATTCAGAGAGAAATAAATCAAGAGATGGTAATTAAGTTGGGCCTTAGGTGGACAGGACCAGCGGAATTCTAGGTAGAAGGAACAGTATATAGGCAGAAAATTTTATGTATTGGGGAAATAGCAAATCAGTATTGCTGAAATTCAGGATTTACACAGAGGTGCATTGGGATTATACAAAAGATTGGAACCAGATTATGGAAGGCCTTGAGTGCCAAGTGTGAGATTGGGGAGTCATTTTTGAGCAGAGGGGTGAAATGATCAGAGATGCTTTAGGAAGATTCATCACTACTGCCATGGTCTTTGTACATGCCCTATCATTTTTGCAACTAGCTTTGCAATAGCTCTCCTTATCTTCAGTCATTATTCCTTTCTCTAATATATGCCCCCTTCAATCTGATCTCCATAATACTGTGGCTTCATACTGTTATGTTCTAAATTTTAGAATCTGAACCATGCATGTAACTTCAGGCTTATATGACCAGGTCTAAACTGCTTAACATGGCATGCAGGACCTTTTAAAATCCAATCCCAAAGTGCCTCTCCCTAGTTTTATCTCTTACCACTGCCCTTATTCATACGTGTTTCTCTCTTCTCAACCCTCACCACCTCCAAGATGCATTTGAACTCTGCTTCCAGCACACAGGCCTACTTTCCCCTGAACACATCATGTTTTGTCATTTCTTTGCTTTTTTTCACTTGTTGCCATCTTGAAATCCCTTCTTCCTGATCCTGAGACCCAGTTCATCTATCACCTGAACAAAATCAACTAAGTTTTCCTTCCCAGAATGTTTAAGTCTTGGTATTTCTATTAGGAATATTTATTCATTTATACACAATTGATTTTGAGTTGTATGGTAATTAGGTACAGACTAAATAGACTATTTTCTAGCATCAATGATGGTTCCTTTTACAACATGCCCAGCTGCTCTCTGTTCTGTGCCTGGAGGTGTTGGGTGTCAGAGGACTTGGGCAGTTGCAGGCAAGTCTGTGTTTCTGGCTTGGGGGGAGCACAGTGTGAGCATTGGTATAAAAAGGGAATTTGAGGAACCAGGTCTGTCTGAAAAGAGCACCACATGAACGAGATTTACTTCTGAGTACCTTTAGGCAGAGGGCGAGGAGAGGAGAGGTTAAGAAATTCCAGATTATTCTTTGGAGTACATTTTTCTTTTACTGTCGTGTAGTAGACCTTTTACCAACCCCACAAATACCCTAAAAACTGCCAAAAATAGTAAAAGGAATTTTTCTGAGGATTAACTTTAGGAATGGAGTATAGGTTAATGGTAGGGGCAATAGAAAGTTTTCTCTACTCCTCACTACTACTAAATATGGGCACTCCTTCACTACCGAAATTGCCTTCCAAGAGGATGAGATTTTCACCCCACAATTACAGATAAAACAAAATGCAATTCCAGGATAAATCCTTGAATAATTTTAAAGGGTCAGCTAAAATTAGAGATTCATGATCTATCACAATCTCTTCTTGTTTTGAGGAGGATGAAAGATAGGAGAAGCTGGAGGCACTACAAAATTTGGAGAGTTATCTTTTGCTATGCTTTGTCATTTAGAAGCTGAATAGGGTTCCAGATCCTATATGAAGATGTAGTCTTCAGAGAGCCGCTGAACTATGTGTATTTCTGTATTATCTCTGTGGACTTGTGTTGCTGTTCATTGTGTATGATATCTGCTCAGAGGCATCTTCTGTATATTTTCTTGGTGAATTTGTGAGAGAGAGAGAGGGTATGCCATTGGAGCTAGGCATCAGATAGGTAGTCAGCAATTCCTTATGAATAATACACATGATTTAATGGCAGCACTTTTGTGCCTGTGTTAACCTTCATTTGCTCTCAATCCATGAGGGCTGCCCAAGCTTTTCTCTAGACCCTCTTGGAGTTGCCTTAAGAGCTCTGGCACTTTTTCTGCTATAAAGAAATGTGTGCCTAGTGAGGTGGTTTATAGTTCTTTTCCTTCTGCCTTTGCAATTGTGAAAGAAATTCCTTCCTGAATCTTACTCCCCTCTTCACCTTTTTTTTAGCTTTTCTAGTATCTTTTCTGTGACATTTAAGAATAGCTTATAGTTCTCAGCAATCCCTGAACAAGTACATTATCAATTTAGAGATTGTTGTTATGTTTTTTCAAATTCAACACTTGTCCAATAGAACTTTCTGTGATGGTGGAAATTTGTGCTGTCCAGTGTGGTAGCCACTAGCAACGTGTGGCTCTTGAGCATTTGAAATGTGGCTAGTACAACTGAGAAACTAAATTTTAAATTATATTTAATTTTAATTAAAATAATTTCATATGGCTAGTGTCTCCCATATTAAAAGCCAAGCTTTGGATTATATATTTATGATTCTCCAGCACACAGAGAAGAACTGGTATATTTGAAAGTCCACATTTGTAGGTTCTGTTTGTAAGACTGACATTGATTGATTCATTACCTAGGTAATGAAGATAAATGCAGATAAATTCCCACTGCTGTATAAGGAACTTAACAGTATGTCCATATTGTTTTTTTGGAATGGAATTTGGTTGTATAGCTGATGATCAAACTCAAAACTGGTTAAAGTTCAGAGTAAATAAAAACTCTACGGAATGTTAGACTACATAATCTTTCACCGGGATTGCGGCATCAATCTCCTTACTGATCCCTTTGCATCTACTGTGGTTCCTCTCTAATCCATTTTCCACACTCTAATACCTAAACTTTAATTTAAGCGATCATTGCAGAATACAAATCTCATCATGTAACCCCATCATACTTAAACGCTTCATTGGTTCTCTATTGCTCTTAGGAAAAAGACTAAAATCCTATAACGTTACCTATAGTGGTGGGCCTCATCTTACACCATGTTTTCTTTTATTCTCTGTGCTTAAGCCACATTAACGTTTCAGTCCATTAAACACTCTGTTTGAATGGCTCTTGTCAAGATCTCCCATGATTTCCATCCTGCTAAATCTAAAAGTTAATTTCTGTCCACATCTTTCTTGACTTCCTAGTCACATTCAACACAGTTGACTGTTTCCTCCTCCCTTTTTTTTTTTTTTGTAAGGAAGATCAGCCCTAAGCTAACATCCATGCCAATCTTCCTGTTTTTTTTTTTTTTTGCTGAAGAAGTCTGGCCCTGGCATCCGTGCCCATCTTCCTCCACTTTATATGGGACACCGCCACGGCATGGCCTGACAAGCGGTACATCAGTGCGCGCCAGGGATCCAAACCTGGGCCGCCAACAGCGGAGCGTGCGCACTTAACCACTGTGTCATGGTGCCAGCCCGCTTCCTCCTTGAAAACTTTTTTCTTCTGGCTGCTGAAATATTTCAGTCTATCTCTAAAAGACAGTGATTTTAAACACATTACCAGTATCACATGCAGTTAACAATAATTTTAAGTATCATCAAATATGCTGTGAGTCAGAAAAGAACTCGTGATTTTCCCACTCCTTCCAAATCTTCTCTTCCCCCAGTCTCTCCCCGCCTTCATTTAATGGCACTACCATCCATTCACTTGGTCAGGCCTCAAACCTAAACATCATCCTATTTCTTTTCTCATCCCCCGCCACCAATTCATCAGCAAGCCCTATCAGCTCTATCTTCAAAATGTATCCTGAATCCAACTCCCTCTCCCTAATTCTGCTACCTCTTAATCAAACTGTCTTTATCTCTTGCCTAGACCACCATAGGAGTCTGCTAAATGGTCACCCTGTTTCCATTCTCCTCTCTATAATCCATTCTCCACATAGCAGCCGAAGTTATCTTTTAAAAAGTTAATCATGTTATATCATTCCCTTGCCTAAAACCCTGTTGTCTTTAGAACAGAATACTTAATTGTTTCCATGGTCTCTATTGTCCTCCATTTTCTGGTCTACTCTGACCTCACCTAATACCACGTTTTCCCCTTATTCACTCCCAGCCCATTTGCCTTCTTTTAGTTCTTCAAACACCCCAAAGCTTGTTCTTGCCTCATAATTTTTGACTTATTCCCCGACATTTTCTTTTAGTTGGCTCATTCAGGTCTCAGCTCAAATACTACGTTCTCAGAGAGGCCTTTCTTGAGCTCCCTATCTAAAGTATTAGCCTCTCAGCCTCATCTAGTCCCTCTTCATCCCGTTACCTCGGTTTGGTTTCGTTTTTGTAGTACTTTTCAGTACTGAAATTATCTTGTTTATTGGGACACTTGTTTATTGTCTGTCTCCCCCTATGAGAATTTTACTCCATAAGAGCAAGGACCTTTTCTGTTTTATTGACTAAAGTAGACATTAGTAAATGTTTTTAAATGAAGAGTGAGTTAATAAATGAATGAACTCTGTGATACTCTCCCCAACTGCTGCAAATGTTTAAAGAAAGATTGCTGAGGACTCTCAGCCAAGGAAAGCTTTTCTAAAAGGTATAACTTAAACCTTGGCCTCAAAAGATCAGTTTGATTTAGATATGGGAAAAGAAGAGAGATTTTAAAGAAGGCTTTTTTTTTTTTTTTTTAAATAGGCAAGTTGTAGGAGGTAAAATTGGCAAGGAAGGTGCCTGCCTGCTACTTACCTATTTTGACTCTCTAAATAGTGCTGCCACCATTTGTTTGGAATTTGTCGCTTACTGACATTATATATCCTCCACTGTACGTAAAACATTATTTAAAGTGGTTGTTACTTTAAAGTGCTAAATATGTTGAGATTATCCCCTAAGAGTTCCAGTTTACAGAGAATAATGATACTATTGACAAAAATAGAAAGATACAAAAAGGGGATAGGATAGTGAAGTTGGTTTCAGACCTGAAGTTTGCCTGTGTTTTATTATTCTAAATTATGAGCCTTCTACAAGTTTTACTTCTGGATTGGAATCTAGAAAGGGCTAGTAAATTACTAGTTAAAGATTAATAGACTGATAGGAACAGAATCTAGACTGCAAACTTAGACTGAATGGCCTAAATGGTTATTACAGTTGGAAACACCTAAATGTTCATTATTGGGGAAGTGGTCAAATAACAAGATGGAATATTTATGCAACTATTAAAATTGTTTTTATAACAAGGACAAAATGCTCATGGTATAGTGTCATAAAGCAGGACTTTAAAATGTTATATAGTACCTCAATTTATAAAAATATTCATAGTTATGTATAGAAAAAACTAAAGGGACATCTTATAATATTAATAATGGTTAGCTATGGATGATTTTTATATTCTTTAAAAATTTTTTCTAATCTTTCTAAAATGATTGTGTATACTTTAATCATAATGAAAGTTTTTATTTTAATAAATGGATGAAGAAAGAATTAAGGAGATGGTTTCAGTCATGGATTTAAGTTTGGCAAAGGGAAGCAATAGAATGGTATGTTGAGGGAGGTAGAAGATCAAGCAAAGTTGCCTTTAGTACACATTACTGTTGAATGTTAACTTATTGGATGTTTCAATAAGTATATCCCTAGTATTATATACTTCTATTTTCTTTATGATTTTTCAGTGATCATATTTTGTTTTGTTTTGTGGGGTGAGAGGGGGGAAAGAACTTAAGAGACAAAAACGAAAGAGAAGGGTATACTGCTAGAAACCTTTTCTAGAGTTTGTTATCTGGAGACAGGATGTAGCTGATGCCCAGCGTTTCTCTAGTGACAAGTGAAAAGAAGTTTCAAATCTTCAAATTCTAATGAGAAGAGACTATGCTGTGTAGGTACACTCACCAGAGTCTTCCTAAGTCCCCTGCCCTTTTGGTATTATTTTTCTTTTGGTTGGTTTTTTAAGAGTTGGAACCTTTTTTAGGGGAAAGAGATCCTTGGAAAATGTGAGCTAGGGTTACTAAAAAGGTAAAGCTAATTTCTACTTGTTCTATGAACAAGAAAGCCATGAAGAGATTTGATTCCTTCTCTAGGTACATGCTTTGTTTTACTTATTTTTGTTACAAAAATAATACACAATTATAGTAAAAAACTAAAAAACAAAAATCCGAAAAGGATATAGATTAATTTTTGCACTACTGATAGTTTCTTATATATCTTTCCAGAAGTTTTCTATCTAGCGCCACATTTTAGAATGATAGACAAAGGAATAGAGCAAACAGTTATACCGGATTGTTTTGGACAATTTGAGATAATCCAGTTCGGTAGAACCCTTTATTGGCTGTATGCTGAAGATGGAAAGAGTATACACTATTTGCTAAGCACTGTGCCAGCAAGTAGGGTTTAAAAATGAATAAATACCCTTAACAGTTGAGCAAAGGAACCAGAGTTGGTGCCTATTACATAGCCTGCTATCGTTCTTGTAGTAAAGATTTTCTTGTGGTTGTACTATATTTGGCATGGTTTCCTCACTCCTGACTTACAAGGTTGTAAAATATCCAAGAGCTTTATTTTTTTATTTAAATGCTTCTTTTTTATCACTTAACTTTCCATTCAGGTTATTATTCTTTTATTTTAAATATATATAGGAATTACTCAAGGTGATGAGGACGATTGATGACAGAATAGTACATGAATTAAACACTACGGTTCCAACAGCTTCCTTTGCAGGGAAAATTGATGCCAGCCAAACCTGTAAACAACTTTATGAGTCTGTAAGTGTATCTTTTGAGTCTTTCTTTTGTGCTTCCTTTATGCCTTTTTTTGCAGGCAAAATAAGAGATCAATTGAAGTATAATTAAACTGTGGATAAAAGAATGACATCTTTATGTTTTCTTGCCCACACCTGAGGGTGTGTATAAATTTTGATCTGATTTCTACAAACTAAAGAAAATGTGTGATCTTATGCACACATGTGTGAAGAGATGGTTCTAAGGAATGAGAGCAGTCGTTTATTGGCTCCCTCATGGGCAGGCTTTAACTAAAGCTTCCTTATAACTTCCTTATACACCAAGGAAGGAAGGAGAAATGAAACAGTCAAGTAAAACAGGGAAACAAGAGCAAGGGCTTTGAATGAATCAATCCTAAGGAGCCAGACAGCTCATGTAAGGAAGAAGTAAAACCTTACACACTTTCTCTATATTCTTTCTTTTCTCATTCATCAGGAAGGGGAATAGAAGCATTTGGTGGTTGGGAGAGAAGAAAGCCTTTCCTGAGGCTTTGGTTTCTCAAGTATATATTTTTTCATTGCTTCTTAAAGATTCCTTTATTTCTCTTTTAATTTCCAAAAGCAAAAGGAAATAATGAGTTAGCTAAGTATTTTTTATAGTTTACTTATATCTTTTCATTAATGAAGCTAATGTTGAAATGGTATTTGGTTTTTTTAGGCTTTACCACAAGATTACTATTTGGATTCATAGTTTTGTAAAGAAGGTATTACTTAAAACCTAAAGTCCATTTCTCAATTATGAAAATAAAATCAGTTTTGGATAAGCTTATTCGTATCAATTAAATTCACAGCATTAACTGCTGATATTTTTGTTCTGCTTTTATATGAAAGTACGTTATTTTATTGAGTGATCAGATAATTCTTGTGGCTCGAGAAAATTGCAAGGTTGTGGGCTTTAATGAGTAGAATCCAGTATTGGAAGTAGGGAGCCTGGGTCCAAGTCCTAATTTATTATGAGATTGTTTGACAGTTCACTGAGTTTTTTTGGGTAGCTCTGTCTAAAGAACTAGAAATTTATGATCATTCTAGTGATTTCCGCCCAACTACCCATACAATCTCTATAATATATTCAGTTGTTTCCATTTATAACCTTTTTATTAACCTAGAGGTTTGTAGTGCAGTGATTAACGACATGAATTCCGGATCTAGATCCTGAATCCTACCTCTGCTACTTCTAGCTGGGTGACCTTGAACATGTTACATAACCTCTGCCTCAGCTTCCTTATTTGTAAAACAGTATCATAATAGTACCTAGTTCATAGAGTTGTTAGAGGATTAAATGAGTTAATATAAAGTGCTTACTGTACTAAATATTTTACATATAAATGCTTACTGCTTCTATTGTTGTTGTTGTTGTTAGTAGTAGTAGTAGTAGTATTTCTTATCCCTTTGTTGAACCAGGGTAACCTTGCATAGTTCATTTGGAACCTTTCTATTTTGGATATTCGTGTATATGTGTTCGGTTTTTTTTCTGTCTGTATCCTAGAGGAATCCAGTAACACGAATGTCATGTAAAGGATTGTTGACCCAGTAGCTTTGAGCCAAGGATCAGGCCTACAGCAGAGTGCCCATGCTAATGAGTACCACTGAATTCCCTTAAATATTGTCTCAGTTAAGAAGTGAAACTCTATGAAACATCCAAGTTGCTTATGGTCACCTTGACTTACTTGAGTCCCTGATGAAGGAATATTTGCATTCTCTAATGATAATACTTGTTCATAGGAGATGATCAACAAAGTTATTATGAAGCACTTATTTTAGAAAGTCTAGATCTTAAAAGTATACTCTTAATAAAAATAAAATAATATTTCAATGAGATCCCCTTATTAGAGCATATTCCCTTCAATCTATGAAATTTTTCTAGCTCTACATTGTTTATTCTCAAGATAAACATGAAAATCAATACTGAACAATAAAAAGTCTATGAACTTGGAACAGTACATTGCAAATGCAATACTATTATTGGTGTCATAGTGATTGATTTAGGGTAATTTTAAAAGGTATCTCTTTGATATAATGAACTTTTGAAATATATGTTTAAATGGTATGCTTTCCCTTTCATCCTTTTGTTGGAAGTTCTGGAGGAAGATTTAAAACACAAAAAATGCCATGACAAAAACTTATTAATTTTTGTTTTGTTTTTAATGATAGTTAAACCAAGGGTCATTGTCAGGGTTCTAAAACAAAAGATATTTGGGAAATTAGAATTTAATTTAGAATTACTTTAGCATCAACATTTGTTCTAGAAAGAAAAACAACAAAAAACTATAATCAGGAAAACTGTTGGCATTATATTTTCCTTAAAGTCAAAAAGCATTGTTTTAAAATAATGATTAAAAGGTAGTAAGTGAAAATTTTAGACTAAAAGAAGTTTTCAGAGTTCTGGTAAGATAAAATAAAACTAGAAAGTCCTAGGTATAGCCCCTTTAGACTAGTTTTGAATCATTCTCCTGCCCCACCCAAATGCTTTCATTTCATAATTGCTTACCCCACATCAAAAAAAGTATAGTTATGATATGGTTATTGTTCAGGATTTTTCTCCTCTAACCAAAGGCCTTTTACCTTACTGAGTTTCTTAATAAATTTTATCTCAGTTCCTTTGATAAGCTCTTTATATATATCAGAAACAATTCTCATGTGACCATTTAGTCCTATATTTTTCTCTGATAGGCTCATGTCACACAGTCTATTACTAGTTATCTAGCGTCCTCATTTCTTTGACATACATGTACAGGAGTCCACACATATGCCTCTTGCATATGGCTCTTAATTCTGAATTTTACTGAAGGATGGTCATGATAACCAGACTAAAGTAGTTGATAATGCAGAGTAAAAGATGATTTACCCAGGAATTTCTGTCCACGTGGGAGTGGTTCACAGTGGGGCTGATCTGAAGGGAAAGTAAGCAGGTGAGGGTGGGAGGGTAGTCTGTAGCTAGAAGGGTATCCACAGGAAAGGGGCCAAGTTCAAGAGGGGCATAGCAGAGGAAAGCCCAACCAAGGAAGGAAACTTTGTGGTGAGAGAGACTGAAAGGAAAATACTGAACATTTTAATAAAATGTGCACAATTTGAATTTGATTTTAAAATGCAGATAGAAAAATGAGAACATTGTGATGGACTTCCAGTTGGTACTCATGCTATTTCACCAGTTGCTGAGGGGTTAGATAAAATATCAAAGTGATTAAATAACATCTGACATCTGAGCAGTGTATTGATCATGTTGCTCCTAAATTTTAGAAGTAGAAAGGATATTAGTGATTATTTACTCATAATCCATGATTGAGCAAAAGAGGAAACTAAAGCCTGGAAATTTTAATTATTTAACCAGTCTCACACAGCTACAGGGAGAGCTTCTTAACTCTGAGGATGTTTCTTTTCATACTCTATTTTGGGAATAGTAGTTCCCTACTCTCAATGGCTCCTTTAATTTGCTGTAATCACACCTGAAGGAGTAACAGAAGCAGCATATTAGCCAATGAACTATGGGCCTTGAGGCTGTCCTTGTGAATCCTAAATGTTACGATGAAAAAAATTAGCATATTATAGAAATTTACTATAGGTGGGGTTAATGTCTATTAGGCAGTTTAATTTCCTTCTCTTCACATGGGTATGATTTATAATTAATGCACTTTTAGTATTGCACTCTAGAAGGGCAAAGGTTTATTCTTTCTTGGCATATATTAAACCAGCATTTCTCAACCACAGGGTCCTGATATGATCGTTTAAGAGATGTATTTCAAATAACTTATGAAGAATGCTTAAGGGTGGTTAAGTTACTCCTGTATTTTATATAAATATATATATATATAATGGTTAGGTTATCCCTATTATGACTATCACTAGCATAGCGTTAGGCTCTTCTCTCTTCTGAGGGAAGAAGGAATGCTATGACATGTCAATCATGTCATATCATGATTACACGGAGCAAGTTAACACTTAAAGTTTAGTTGGAGGTGAACCACTGTTATTTATGTACCATTAATTATAATGGCAATTACATATTATTTTAGTGTTTTGCTTTTCCTCTTCCCCAAATTTTTGGGGTGTCATCAAAATTTGGCTATGATCATGGGAGTGTGTTTGAAACATGAGCATCACACTTTGTGAATGAAGGCAGAAAATAGATGTGAACTGTTGTATTGGATCTGTTACATTAAGATGAAGGTTAGTAGAGAATTGCTCTGTCAGATCAACATAATTGATGGACCCAATAATCTGTACGTCATACACAATTTTTCCTTATTAATACTTAAACTTTAAAATCTTGAAAAGGGCTCTGTCAGACATAGGTAAATGCAACATTCTTTGTTTTTCTTTATTGTAACTAAGAGCTTCTCTACATCACTTACCTAGTGATTTCTTGCACTTAATGACAACATGAGGCTGAAAGGACAAAAAAAGAGAGGAGGAATAGCAATAGAAAGTGACCCAGAAGCTGTGTGAGGGTGGGCAAGGGTGGAGGAACACATGGGTGGAATAATGGGGAGAGCGGGGGTTGCAGGGAAAAGGAGACTGAAATGAAAAGCCCAGGCCTAGGGATGCAGGAGGAGGAGTGGGAAGCCCTGGGAGCAGATCAAGGAAGAAGACGACCCCGATCTCATACCTTCTCCCATTAGAGGTGTTTCCTTTGACCTGTTTTTAGG
Organism: Ceratotherium simum simum; assembly: GCF_057802395.1. Taxonomy (NCBI): domain Eukaryota; kingdom Metazoa; phylum Chordata; class Mammalia; order Perissodactyla; family Rhinocerotidae; genus Ceratotherium; species Ceratotherium simum. The sequence goes on along the minus strand of NC_141914.1, from coordinate 23,339,132 downwards.
TGATATAGCTGATTCAGCACGATCTTCTCTTCAATAGATTCAATTTTTAAAAATTGTTTAGAGAGTATTACATTTCTGTAGTCTAAAAATAAGGATTTTTTAAAAACACTAACGTGATAAATTGGTGTGATTTTTCTCTTTTCATTCCTTTGTTGTTTTAGTTGATGGAGGCTCATGCCAGTAGGGACAGAGTGATAAAAAATTGTATAGCTCAGACTTCATCAGTAGTAAAACACCTCCGAGAAGAGAGAGAAAAGAATTTGGATGATTTAACGTTATTAAAGCAACTTAGAAAAGAACAAACAAAGGTAAGTTGAACAAGATTTACATATGTGAGGCAGAGTTTTTCCGAACTTAGCCTTCAAAATAAAGGCAGTTTTTAATAAGAACAATTTAGGGTAAGATATGGTCACTACCTAAAAAAAATGACCGGGAGATTAATACTTCAGTTAGTGGGCTTTATTTTATTACATTTAGATTTTAATGGTAAATTTACGTGCATTTCATGAACATAGGCAGGGTAGCAGCTTTAGCTAAAAGAAGCATGTAATCATATTTTATTTGCATTCCTTTATATATTCTACTGTTAACGATAAAAAGATTAATACAGACCAACACCACATCAGAAAATCTAGGGAAATCACATCTGTATCTGTGTTTTGAGGCTTGAGAAGAAACATTTTTTTAATATATTTACATTTTGAAAATATTTACCTCTGGTTTCATCTGTAGAAATCTGCTGAAATGTAATACAGATTTTTAACTTAAGAATATTACCCTCCTCAGCCATAAAAATATAGTACTATTTAAATATAACCAGATACACTAGAACCTCATCATAATTTATTTCCCTACTGTGGAGAAGTTGCTATGGGTCTTTGGCTCTTTTCAGGCACTCCTTTATTTCCACTTCATCTCTCATCCCTGCAGTTTTTGTTTTTAAGAAAACAGCAAGTGTCCCGTGAGTGATATGTCAGAGGAAGCCTTATTTTCCCCATATCAGCTCTAATGTAGATACAGAGTATAGTTAATGAAGCAGAACTATTTCTTTATAGCCCTTAAATGTGACATGTCAAGAAAACAGTTGAAATGTATACCATATTTTATTATGTGGAATGTATTGCTCGTTTTTTTTTGAAGGGGGAGCTTAAGGGATAACTTTTAATTTTGATATAATTTCACACTTACAGAAAAGTTGCAAGACTAGTACAAGGGAACTCCCATGTACCCTTTACCTATATTCTCAGTTGTTTACATTTTGCTCCACTTTCTTTACAGTTCATTCTCTCCGCCCTCCCTTCTGCCTCTGTCCTTCCCTCCCTCTTTCCTTGTCTCCCCATCACCCCACATATACTTTTTTTTCCTGAAGCTTTTTGAGAGTATGTTGGACACATTGTTTCCCTTTACCCCTACGTAGGTTGGTTATTTCTTAAGAACAGGGGCTTTTTCTTACATGACCGCTGTACAGTTATCAAAATCATGTCTATATATTTAACACAATAAGTGTCTTACTGATCCTTGCGTGTCAGGTGACTGAAGATCCAGTTTGGGATGGAATCATTTTCATACTGAATAGTCGTGAAGTTTACCCTTTGTTTAGTAGATGTAGCCAAACTTGGAGAGGGGACCTTATCATCTGTCTCAAGCCTTTGTTCTTATACCTGCACACAGGTGAGTGTGTGCCCTTTCTCAGTCATCCCACAGGGCCAGTCTGTCTGACTAGATTCAGGATTCATCCACTGTCTTCACTGCTCTCTTTGTTCATGATGACTGCTTTAGTCTTGTATTCCATAGCTGCTTGTTCATCAGGCCGAGGTGGATTCCTCAGACAGTGAGTTTAGGCTATAGTGGTCATCTTACCCCACTCTCAATATTTATGAAGGCTTATAGATAATTTGTATAAAGCTGGTTAAAATCTAGTTATTTATGGATATTGTATTTTAACAGACTCTTAAAGGTATTAACAAAGGAAACTGCAGGGCAGGGCTGTTAAATCAGAAACTGAAAAATCACTATTTGCAAATTAAGTCAAACAAAGAATAGAGTGACTCTTGTTAGGTGGAGAGCAAAGTTCAGAAACCGCTGAGTGTTTGGGAGTGATCGTGTCACACAATTTGGTCCGCCCTCAGTTCTGCCCTCTGCCTTTAGGGCCCAGAGAAAATCACCAGGGTGACCGCTGCAGGGTGGGGTTTTAGAAACCAGTCGGTGAGTTATGAGAGGGAGCTTTCTAGCCTGATGTTGTATAGGACTAGAGGGTAACCATAATAGTACTTAAGCAAATAAGGAAACTTGAATTTTTTTTTGATTGTCAAGTTTGCTGTGAAGATTATGGAATCAGAAAGAGACAGCTCTTAGAGATGTTCCAGCTCTGCCTCTTCATTTTCTAGAGGAGGAAACTGAGACTTGGAGATACTAACTGGCGTCCCAAAGTCACAAGCCAGTAAGAGGCAGAACCGGGACTTTAACCCATCTCTTCTGACGCTAGATTCAGTCAGAGTTTTTGTAAGTTGTGACTAAGGCTCAAATTCTGATTACTTTAGTGAACATATTTGTATACAGAGATGCGAGTCTAAAAGTCACTACTTCTTTACCTGAATCCTTAACTCAGAAAAAGCACATTCTTTGCTGGAAAACTGTGTAACTGCTGTCACCTAGTAGTGGCCTTTGAGAGGAAGTTTACCTGTTTAAGACCCAGAGCCTCAAAAACCATCGTCTCAGAGGTAGCATTTTGTTGGTGGTGCTGAAATTGTATTAGAAGTTGGCTGTAATATCTGCACTGTTCAGGAATCGAAAAAACATGGATTATAAAGGCAGACAGCTCTAAGGAAGTAAATCCCATTTACCACTTGGTAGCTTTGTGACCTTGTAAATTAATTGCTCTGAAACTTCTGATTTTTAGTTTGTAAAATGCATTTGATACTTAGTAACGTCCGTCCTATTTTTTCTTTTTTTTGGTGAGGATTAAATTGTGTAATGTATGTAAGAGCTAACATATTGACTGATACAAAGTAGCAGCTCTTTTCCTTTCCTTTTTGAGTCTTTGGGGCTCTACATTTGCTACATTAATCCTCTTTCCAATATCCCCCAACCAATGGTTTCCACCTTTTGTTTAACCACTACTTAAAGGGGTGGGGGAACTCACCATCTTCTGTGGCAGTGCAGTTTCTTTTTGGACAGTTGTAATTGTTCACAGATTTTCTTACATATTGTGAAAATCTGCCTCCCTGTAACGTGTCATTACTGCTCCTTAATCTTCTCTCTGAAGCTGTATAGGATAAGTCTAAACCCATTTCAGCATGACATCCCTTAAATATTTGAGAGCAGTTATGAAGACTGTCTTAGTGGCGTGTGGTGACACTGTTCTTTGACTGAAGTTGTTACTTTGCAGTCAGTCCAGGCTTTGACAGAGCAGGGAAGCTTGAATGATTTCAGGTCTATATAGCTGATTAAAATCTGAAACCGAGGTTGCTTTGGTGTAAGCAGGTGGACTTCTTCCTGCTTGTTACTACTCCGCAGCACACCACCGGTCGTCAGAAACGCAGTCCTTCCCCTTATTCCACAGTTTCCATCCTAGTACTGCCTACACTCTGACACCAGTTCTGAGTCTAGGAACGGGGTTTACAAGGATCATTGGATCAGTACCAGCTTCCAGTCTTATTGGTGTTAGGCGCACATGTCTCAAACCTCTCGCCTGAGCTATACTCCTAATTGGTCAGGGTCTTTGGCCTGGGTCCCCGAAGCATGGTTGCCCGGATCTTGTCTATTTCTCTGCCATTTTGTTCCCAAACCTCCTGGCCTGGGTCTTGACTTTGGCTTAAGGAAATCATCCTGGTTTTAACTCCTTGGCTGCCTCAACCTGTAGTTCATGCTTTTTTCCCCGTAATTTTTCCTATATATTTTCAAGCCCTCTTCCTGGAACTAGCCAGCTGCTTTCCTTTCAAGCTCTCTGACCAGAGATGACTAGGAGTATGATGGGCCCTGCCATCTCGAATTGGCTGCTTTTCTGTTGGAGTAATTAGGTTGGCAGTTATAAAGAAAGTTAGAAAGACTTGAGCATTTTTAGCCTCAGACCTCTGGCTATGTGGTGAAGGCATGGAAAACTCATGCCTTTCTAGATCACTTAGGCCTTATATATTCTCCTTCCTCTCTCTCTGTTTTTCTTCCTGATTCTTTTTTCTTTGTCCAAATCAGGTTGCCACCTCTTTGTCCTTCTTTTTATTCCTCTGTGCTGTCTTTGCAGATCTGTATTGTAGGATCAATAACTAGAACTAGAATTATTGAGTTCAAGGACATATGAATTTACATTTTTGATACGTCTTACCAAATTGCCCTCCATAGTTGTTGCAACAATTTATACTCCTACTAAAAATGTATATGAGTGTATCTTTTCCCATACCCTCACTGATATTAGGTTTTATCAGACTTCTTCATTTTTTAAAATTTTTGTCATATTATGGCTTAATTTGCATTTCTTTATACATGAGTAAGATTTTGCATTTTATTTTTATTTATTTATTTATTTATTTTTGTGAGGAAGATCAGCCCTGAGCTAACATCCATGCTAATCCCCCTCTTTTTGCTGAGGAAGACCGGCTCTGAGCTAACATCTATTGCCAATCCTCCTCCTTTTTTACCCCCAAAGCCCCAGTAGACAGTTGTATGTCATAGTTGCACATCCTTCTAGGTGCTGTATGTGGGACGTGGCCTCAGCATGGCTGGAGAAGCGGTGCATGCCCAGGATTCGAACCCTGGCCGCCAGTAGCGGAGCACACACACTAAACCGCTAAGCCACAGGGCTGGCCCTGTGCATTTTAAAAATATGTTTATTGGCCATTTGTATTTCTTCTGTGAACTACCTGGGCATTTGAGGTTTGTTGTTGTTTTTTTTTTTTTTTAAAGCTCTCAAGGTGATTGTAATATGCAGTAAAGCTTGAGAACCATGGCTTTATAAGATTGAACAATTGATTACATATGGGGAGAATGGGCTGTGTCAAAGAAGGTTCCAACATCTAGCCTAGGACCATTAACAAAGAAGGCAGGAGCACCAGTTGATATTGTTGGGAAAACATTGTAGAGTTTGGTTTTAGTTCTATAATGTAAATTTTCATAACTTCAGTTTTTTTTACTTTCTTGCAGTTGAAATGGATGCAGTCAGAGCTGAATGTTGAAGAAGTGGTAAATGACAGGAGCTGGAAGGTATACAGTAATCTTGGTTCTTGGAGAGAACTTGGAGGGACTGAACTAGCAAAGGGAAACCAAGAGAGGGGAGTAAGGAGTGCCTTAGGGCTCCTAAGAAGACTAAAGATCCTCCATTTACAAGCAACTGAAGATTTTAACTTTTTGAGGGGGGCATGGTTAGCATCCAAATAGAGCCATCTTATAAAAATTAGCTTTATAGTCGTATGGTAGAATTGTATGACCTGTCATGATAACAGAATTGGAGACATTCTGTATATTTCCTAATACTAATTATAGGCATATTTGGTATTTGGAGTTATTACTCTAGTTAACTCAGAACCTTCAATGCGGTTATTTGTTAGAATTAGCTTTTCTGAGCCCAGTTACTTTCCATAAGTTTTCATATCATTAGCTGTCCTTCACGGTTGCTTGTTTTCTAACATATCTGATCATGAAACTTTTTTTGTACGTAGCTCTACTGGTATCTGATAATAGGGCCTTTTACGGCTCCTAGATTCACATGCTCCTTATTACCACCTGCGTAGTTCTGATTGGGAATTAGATTGGGGGACCAGGATCCCAGGACTTCACATGTAGTCAGAAATCACAGAATTCTGACTTTAGTTTTCTGAAAAGTATAGCTGTGTACCCATCTCTAAAATTTCAAAGATTTCCAAAGGGGAAAATCTATTAAATCTGAAAGAATGAACTGAAAATTCTATTTTATTTTTTGAAGTTAACCAATGGAATGGGGTTAAACCCAGAGAGAGGTTAACTGAACCAGAAGCTAGAATGTACCAACTTGCAGAGCCATGCATAAATTGCAAAATACAAGTTGATTTTCTTTGCTTTCTCACGTTTTTTTATCCTCTCCTTCTTGCTAAGATTTCCTATTCCTGCCCTTTCCACCAATGCGATAAGGTGTTTGCTGCTTGAAAGATTTTGGCAATATCTGTCCATTTATATTCTCTGGAGAGATAATGTTTACTCTTGGGAGGGGATGGGGGAATGGTACAATGAATATCTGGTTTGAAAAACCCAGTGCAGGGGTTGATGTATGTAAATGTATTGTAATGGGAAGAGCGAAGCATTTTTGGACTTGATGTTAGTTTTAAATATGCTCCATCTACTCCACAGAAAGTGAGGTTCCCTACTTGTTTTGAAAAGAAGAAAATGTAGCTATAATGCAATAGGCCAGCTAAAGTGGTTAGGAAGTCATTTAGGAAAAGGATTTGGAGAAGCTCAGCCAACTTGTATATATCATCCCAACCAGTGTATCAGGGCCACCAAACTGAATCCTCCTCTGGTCTGAGCATTGGGAACTTCAGGAAAATGTCAGGGCTGGGAACTGACTTGAGATGAGCTATAAGAGGAAAGGGCCAGAAAGAGTCTATATAATTTCTGTATTTTCTCTTAATTGTGAGATACACATGCCAAAGAGTATGTAACATGTAGAATTTAAAGAATATTAATACACTGAACATTCATCTATCTACTACCCAGCTTAAGAAATTGAATAATACCAGTATTTTAAAAGCTTCCTATGTTGATTTTTCTTTTATTTTTATGATAGTCCACAGTGGTCACTATAGGTTTTGTTTTGTTTTCTTTTAACCTTAAAAATGACTTTTCATTACTTCAATGAAGTGTGAAGAGTAAATTCTGAGAAGAAATTCTTTTAGATTTTTATAAATTTTTTTTTGAAACTTAAAATGTTTAGACACGTAATTAAATTTTTTTTAAATATTAAAGGGTATACAGTAAAAATTCTATCTTTCTTCCCTCTTTTTCAGCCACCTCCTTTCCCTTCTCTCTGAAAGGATTGTATATGCCTTCAGATATTTGCACCTTTTCTAATTTTATGTGTGTACGTATGTGTGTGTATACACACACACATATTTCCTTCCCCCTTTGTCACACAAATGAAAGTGTACTGTCCACACTTTTTTTTTCTTTTAACATATCTTTGAAATCTTTTCAAATCAGAACATAAAGAGCTTCCTTATTCTTTTTTATGCTTGCATTATATTCCATTGAATGACTACCAAAATTTTTAACACAGTCCCATATTGACAAACACTTAGTCATAGAATGTTCTTTTAACATTTACATGTTATTTGTTTAGACTTTTAGAAGCAAGGTAAATAGAGCAAAACATAAACAAAATAAATTTACACAATTTAGCGAAAGACTGGTCTCCCTTCAAGTATACCTACTTGTAAGAGGCATCTGGCACTTGTTTAGAAAAGCACAACAGGTATCTAAATAAAAACTGTTATAAAAAGAGAAAAAAAAAATTCTCTTAAACGCATTTTAGATGTTTTTGTCTAACTGTTCAAAATATGTCCAGAATATGGAACTGAGATGTTTGTTAGTTACTAAATAAGCTAGCTTGTGATTATTTTTTCCTTGAATAATTTACATTTTATTAAAATTGTCTTGTAAGTGGATATGAAATCTTACACCTGGTAGATGCTCCATCCGTGCTCTTAACACCAGTTCAGTCAGTTTGAACCCGTGAGGAAACTCCTGTTTCCTAAATATGTTGACCTGAGACAAAAACGGTTATATCCTGAGCCGTGCCAAATTTAATTTAGTTATAAGCCTGATTTACACAGGACAACTCAGTGCCTTTTGTTTCTGTTGAAATATCTTAGGTGTTTAACGAACGCTGCCGAATTCACTTCAAGCCTCCAAAGAATGAATAAAGAGATACTTTTTTAAAAAGGACCGGGTCATCTCATAAGAGCTGAGCATGACAGACATCAACAAGGCTGGCTTCCTAGGACGATTTCTGAGCCAACAGTCCAAGACCTTTTGTTGATTTCAGCCCCGCTTAGCCAAGACCTCAAGTATAAATAATTCTGATAATTATGGAGAAATCAACTGCTATTTTATACTGATTCTGTAAAAAAAAAGATGTTTTGTAACTATTAAAATAATTTTCTGACTCAGTGTACATATTTATTTCATTGTTTTCCAAGTTGAGACAGTAAGTTTTTGTAAGACAATTTGAATACAATTTGAGTATCTGACTTGATTCGTATTGTACCTTTTTGATTTTTCAAATTTATTGGCATGAACATGGACCTTTTTTAGTCACTGGTGATTTTCTCCCTTTATTTATCTTTGTAGGTTTATTGCTCTTAAGTAAAAGGGCAATATTGTAGGCTGGGTACTGTCCAAAGAAACTTTCTCCTAGTAACTTATCTTGTTTCATATGCAAAAACTAATTTTGGATGGAATTTCTTTTCTGGATAGTATTTCCATGGACAATGAAAAGGAAAGCAGTAAAACAAATTCAGAAAAGGAAAAGGCAGAGGAAGGCTTACATAATAGTATTCAAATTAGTCAGTAAAAAACCTGCTGTAAGTGCAGGATTTGGTCATTGCAAAAAAAGCACTTTCTAGTACAGGATAATTGTATTAGTTTTCAATTGCTGCTTAAAAAATTACCACAATTTAGTGGCTTAAAGTCACACCTGTCTATTATCTTACAGTTCTGTGGGTCAGAAGTCCAGGCAGGCTTGACTGAGTTCTCTGCTTGGAATCTCACAGCTGAAATCAAGTCAGCCAGGTTGGGCTGTTGTCTGGAGTCTTAGGGGAAGAATCTGCCTCCAGGCTTATTCCTTTTGTTGGCAGAATTCAGATCCTTGCTGTTGTAGGACTGAAGTTCCCATTTCCTTACTGGCTGTCACAGACCACTCTACGTTCCACCACCCACATTTCTTGACATGTGGTCCCCACCCTCTTCAAGCTGATAACTAATGGTGCATTGAGTCCTTATTCTTGGAATCTTATTTCCTTTTCTGTTATAAATCAGACAAATTGCTTTTGAAGAGTTTATATGATTAGATAAGGCCTGCCAAAATAACCTTCCTCAAGATTAACATGAAGTCAACTGATTATAACCTTAATTACATCTGCAAATCCATTTTGCTATGTTAAGTAACAGTGCAGATGTAATGTCTCCTTCACAGTCTGAGGGATTAGAGTGGGACATCTTGGGGAGCCATTTTAGGATTATACCTACCACAACAATTTAAACACAAGCCACCTGGCTCTGGCACAGTTAGGTGGACCAACTGGGTCATGGGTAGGCCTGTGTGTTCAGTATGTTGACCCTCATCAGAGGATGCACTTGGAAGTGAGCAATAAATGCATAAAGTGCTCACTGTTCTTTCAAAAAAACTTTTGAGCGCTTACTAGGGGTCAGATACTGTTTCCATTGTTGGGGATATTGATGGAAAAGACCTACTTTTGTGGAGAGTATAATCTAGTCTTCTCAACAAGAAAAAATTTCCTGGTGCCAGAAGTAAAACAGATTTTCTGTAGGACTTACCTGTTAATGAATGGTGCCTGACAGAATGTTGATGTTTGATATTTACTGGATGGATGACTGAATTGAAAGGATACACGCAAGAATAAAAATAAGAGTCAACAAAGATCTTCCTGATGCTCAGGAGGGAATTCAGCAACAGAATCCTTGGAAAGGACTCAAACAGCCTTTCCAGAATTTCAAGTCTGCTAAGATACTATCTAGCTAGTCCAATTATGTTAGTAAAATGCCTGAATCATTCCAATGTAGTGTATTATGAGAAATGTGCAATTATGGCAGTGTGGAGTGACTTTTAGTATAAATGAATATTAGTGTGTTTAGTTTGTGATGAATGGCATTTAAAGCCTCAAATATGAAGAAAGAGGGATGGCGCATTGCCCCTGAGAGTTGATTTGCCTGCTGAAACAGTGTCTTGTATATGATTGCTACCTTACAATTGCTGCCTTGTTGATTTTGTTGCTTGAAGATTAGGTAAGACTTAGCCAAAAAGAGAGAGAAGAAACAGAATGTGCAAAAGTTCAGAGATGAGTTTGGCCCTTCCTCTCCAGGACAGAAGGTAGCCATAGAAGAAACACCGATGATAATCCGTTTGCAAATTCTTTTAGCAAGTATTTGAGTGCCTTCCATATTCTAGATACTATTAGCCACTACTAATACATCACTGAACAAAACAGATAAACATACCTACTCTCAAAGAGCTTGCTTGTAGTCAGGGGAGACAGAAAAGAAGTAAATTATATAGTGTGCTAAAAGATGAAGAAGTTCCATGCCAAAAAAAAAAAGCGGGAATCAGGAATGGGAAGTGGAGAGTGGATTGCAAATGACTACTTTCAGCTGATTAGAGAATATTACAATGCCCTTGTCTTTGAAAAGCTGATGTAAATAGAAACTGAAATATACCAAATAAGCAAAGTAATAAAAAAGAAGTTTTCTAATAAGTCATTCTCTTATAAGTTGGGCTCAGAAGCAGTTGAGGAAATGGAACGATAACGTACCCAGTGCTGCTGCAGTAGTCTTTGCCTGCATGCCACACGACCTATTTAAGATCGTCCAGGAATAACTTCTTAACTGGGTAATAGATTAGTCAAATGGTCTCATTTCACATCAAGAAAATTGAATGTTCTGCCTAGAGTTGGGTGATCTAATCAAATATGTTAGAGATGACTTATGTTACTCATCATTTCTGTGTGTACTTAGCCTTATAGTTAAGCCTTGATTGACTCTAAAAATATACATCTTTAATTGCGCATGAACATTGAAGGATAAAATAGTCAAAAAGTGACTACTTCTGATAGGGACAGCGTTTCCAGAAGAAGCTTAATTTACCCCACAGCATTATGTTAGGGAGGAAACCCAACATGTTAATCAGAGATGTAAGCAAAGATAGCTCCCAATTTCTGAATGCATGGCCAGCTGAGGGCACCCCTGTAAAAGGGAGAGGACTTGGCCTAGGTGAATCTGTGGATCTCTTGGTGCATTAAGAAGGGACAGCAAATCCACTGTCACTTAAACATATTTGCTGTAGATTGAATGATTTTTCCACTCCAGTTTTAAAAACTAGCAAACAAAATCTGTCCCCCCAAAATTCCTCAGTGGCTTCTTACTGCCTTGAAGATAAGTACCGATTCCTTAAAATGGCCTGTGAAGTCCTTCATGCCCTGGCTCCTGCCTACCTCCAACCTCACTGCTCTCTACAGTGCACTCTACTCCCCACCAATAGGGAACTACTTTCTGTTTCCGCAACAGACCCAGTCTCACACCGGAATGTCTGCACCTGCTTTCTCTTCCCTGGCCAACTCCTACCCATGCTTCATGTCTCAGCTATCACTTTCTTCAGCAAGCCTTTCCTGACCTCTCCAATACAAATTAGGTGTCTCTTTTATGGGCTCCCATGATAAACACCTCTATCATGATCTTTATCACACTGTTCAATTGCTGGTTTACATCTCTCCCACCAACTTTTGAGGGCTGGCGCTGTGGTTCTCAGTGCCTGGGATGGATGAGCCTGAGACACTGCTAGTTTTTTTACCCTACGTCCATTTTTCCCCTCCTGACTAATAGAATCCTGATCTTGTCTAGAGTGGCAATGTGCCCAGCTTCCTTTGCAGCCCCAGATAGCAGTGACGCAGTTTTGGCCAATGAGATATAAGCAGAAGACTGCTGGGACATTTCTGAGAAACTTAGTTTCCTGATAAAGACGTTGTCTCTTCTTCCTCCTTTCTGCCTGGAGTGTGGTTAGTGTGGCTAGAAGTGACAAGAATAAGGAGCAACTATTTGCCCATGTGGTGACAAACTCAAATACAAAAACCATATGTTGAGGATGGCTGAACAGAGAGACAGAAGGAGACTGGATCCTTGATGACATTGTGTTCACCATTCCTGCCTCGGACTATCTACGTCTCCAAACTTGTTATTATGTGAGGGCAGCGATTTTTATCTGTTCATTTACGGATGTAACAGGAGAGGTTAACCTATTTGGTTAAGCTTCTATATTTAGGATTCTGTTACATGCAGCCCACTGTTCAAGAAATGAAGACTATAATAATAATAATAGCTCGTTTGCTCAGTGCTTACTCTTACCATGAATTAGGGACCATTCTAAGTACTTGACATGATTGCTCCACTGGGAGAGGAACCTTGGGAGATTCTGATAGGGAAAGGCTGGAGGAGACCAGGCCATCCATGAAGGAACAGCCAGAATTATGTGAAGGAATTTGGGGGAAATCCATCTTATTTCCCCAAGAAGGAAGACTTAGCATTAATACCTAGCTCAACCAGGACATGTCCATTACTTCGTTCCTAAGGATTGGAGTCAGATCTCATTCAAGTATTGCAACATGCAAACACACTTCTCTCTTGCTCAATTATTCAACCACATTAAATCTCTCTCTCTTCCTAATCAATCGTGCCTTACTTCTCTAAGGACAAAGTAGTCCTGTCTATCTGTCCGTCCATTTGTCCTTCCATCCATCCATTCAGCCAGCCAGCCAGCCAGCCATCTACTTGTCATGTGAATCAGATACCTTCTGCACCAGACCCCTGTCTATGGAAGACTCTTTGGCTCACAGCTCTGACTTAAAGAGCACCCCTTGTAGCCCATTTTACACTATGATGATTGGACTATGGCTGGGCAACTGACCCAAGAACTGCCAAACCTTAGGTCATCCGGTGTCCTATGATGTGTCCTGGAGCAAAAAGGTGATCTGGACAATCAAATTCTTCGAGGCTTTGAACTGAGAAATACTGAGAGAATGATGTAGCTGGCAGTGGGAGGGGAAGCTTGAAGGGGAGTGGTGATGAGGTGCAACAGGGGCCATGACAGTCCAGTGTTCTGAGAAAGCAGAAGCTGTGTGGATGCACACCACAAGGCAGAGAAAAGTTATACAGAATAGAAAAGAGAATGCCAGTTGGAGATGGCAGAAAAGTGGACAGAGACACACATGCAGACAGCTGCTTGGGGAATAGCTGAGACCTACTAATGGTGGAAACTTAGAGTAAAATCCCACCACCACAGCTCCCCAGGTTCTTAGAGCTGCCTTGGATTCCAGTTCTGGCTGTGACACCCAGTTCTGTATGGGTCCCTCTTCTCTATGAGGCCTGGTTGTCGGGCATTTCCTAAATTCCTAAGCAGATGCATCTTTAAGATAAGTCTCTGCATTACATAAAATAAATGAAGTTCTCTTGAACCAAAAGAGCCTATCAAGAACATTCCCAGTGAGTTAGGTGGCCAAGCACTATCTCCCGGTTTAAATAATCCATCGACGTTAGGACATTTTTCCCTCATCCAATACTTTCGCATATTGTCGTTTAGAGCATGAGGGATGTGCTTGGACAGCTCCTTGAGAGAAACTCCCCACTGTGTCTGAACTTCAAGTTCCCAGTAAGGGAAGCCTCAGAAGCCTCCAGTGTCCAAGAAGAGTCTTTGGCTCTCTCCTAAAGAAACCAGGCAGAAATCGATCAATTCACCCCCTTTAGGTAAGTGCAGAAACCTATTTCCCAAGAGAGACCAGAGTAGGCATTGCCTATAATCCTAGGTTGAATCATGACCTCTGAATCTTCACTTGGCCCAATACCAGTCATTTAGAAACATGGTCTGTGGCAGAGAATTCTGGGAGTGCCTGACAGACAGCTGGAGTGGAGTCCCTCACCTTTGCAAGACACAAGTGCATTCTCTCAGTCTCTCTGGAGTTAGGCAAAGTAATTTTTTCAATAGAGTACAAATTCTTGCTCACAGATTCCACTTCCCAGATTCATTTGGGGGAAATGTTCTGGAAATGTAATTTTTCCTTTGGTTGCAATCGTACTGCTAAGGGAAGATATGTTTTTTTGGGGGGGAGGAGGGGCGAGAAACTTGCTCCTTTATTTGGGTAAGCCCTAAATGGCCAACCAACTTTTGAACATCCTTTCCATCAACGATTTATCCAGTCATAGGTCTATTTTCTTTTTGTTACTCTAAGAATCCCAACAATTCTTGGGGAATAAGTCAAATTGTTCAAATACCACCACTTCCCTATCCTTTAAAATAAGCCACTCCCATTTAAAAAATCATCTAGGTTAAAATTATTTTTAAACTATTCCACTTTTTCACCTATTTCTAATCTATTATGGTACATATGAAATACGGATCCAAATGATTCTCTCTCCAAAATGTAATTTTTCATCAGCATTTAGTAAATAAAGAATTATTTTCACACTGTTTTTATTTTACCTAGCTTAAACAGATTTGGGTCACATTTTCTGACATATATATTTTTTCTGTTCCCATCATCTGTTCTGTTTTTAACTTACTATCAGAAAAGTGAAATATTTTGTAATACATTTTAAACTTCGAAATATATTGTCAATTCCATTAGGCAAGTATTTCCATTAAATCTTTTTCCTTTTTCCTTTATATCATAGTAGCACTCAACCCTAGCTGACATTAGAACCACCTGGACTCTTTCCCAGAGATTCTTATTTAATTGGTCTTCAGTGGGGCCCCAACCTGGATTTTTATTTTTTTAATTTACAAATGAAGTGATTTTAATATGCAGGAAAGATTGACAATCACTGCACATTTTACTTGATCTTCTTTCCTATTTATTCCTATTTATTATTATGTTCTCTTTCATATGAAGTCTACCTAACCAGCAATAGGATATGTTTATCCATTTATTGAAGTCTTTTATTTCTGACAGTGAAGTGCTGTAATTGTTTTTGCATAGGTTCTGTTTGTCCCTTATGAAATTCTCAAACGTGTGATGTATTTCAGACTTTCTATACCAAAATCAGGATGAAGTAGAAGTAAATCTAATCAATCTGATTATGAAGTTTTGTATATCTTTGACCAGCTGCTCTTTGTATACAGCTCTAGATGTTTGTGTCCATATTTGCATTGCTCAGAAAAGGATTCTTATTAGGCCAATGGGATTGTCTCTGGTAGTTCCTGTTACCTAAAAGCCCTATGGCATTAATACTAGCCAGCCAGTGGAGATCTTTTAGGTCACTGATTGAACTAAACGTCTATGTGCTAGACACTGAAGGCAGATGAATGGGACAGTTTTTTTATTATGAAGTATTTAGAGTTGTCAGTGGTTATAAAAAAAATCACTATTTCAGGCTCTCATTACCTCTTTCAGGGGTCAGAATAGCTGAGCAAATTAATTCTGAGCTTGTGTTAGTAGAGTGTAGGAGTTAAGAGCATTGGTCCTGGAGGCTAACAGCCTGGGATCCTATCCTCACTTTACTAACTACATGAGGCCTTGGGCAAGTAACTTAATTTCTCTACACTCACTCTTTTGCAAAGAGGGGATAATAATATTTACCTCATGAGGTTGTTATGGGAATTAAATAAGTTATATGTGTAAAGTCTTTACACCATTATCTGGCATATAATAAGCACTTCATATATACTATTATTATTATTTGGAGGCAGGGGATTGGCCAAGTGGCACTAGTAGAGGGGTGAGCAGAGTGCAGAACACAGAGGAAGATGTTACTTAGAGCATCTTTAAAACAAGTTTCCTCTTCTCTTTCCCCCTCCCCCTTTCCCTCTTTTCTCCCTCCTTCTCTTCCACTTTTTCTTCCCCTCTCCTTCCTAAATAATTCAGTCCAAAATCCATTAGGTAGGGCCAAGGAAGGATTACTATGAACAACTGTATGCCAATAAATTAGATAATATAGATGAAAGGGACAAATTCCTAGAAAGACACACTACTAAAACAAACTCAAGAAGAAATAGTCAATCTAAATAGAACTGTAACAAGTGAATAAATTAATAATCAAAAACTTCCCCCAAGGAAAAGCCCAGGCCCAGATGACTTCACTGCTGAATTCTACCAAACATTTAAAGAAGAATTAATACCAATTCTACACAAACTCTTCCAAAAAATAGAAGACAGAGGAACAGTTCCCAGCTCATTCTATGAGACCAGTATTAACTGGATACCAAAACCAGACAAAGACATCACAAGAAAACCACAGACCAATATCTTTTATGAATATAGATGAAAAATCCTCAACAAAGTACTAGCAACCCAAATCTAGCACATAAAAAAGAATTACATGCCATGACCACATGGGATTCATTCTAGGAATGCAAGGTTGCTTTAACATCCAAAAATCAATTAATATAATGTATCGATAGGACAAAAAACAAAACCATATAGTCATCTCAGTAGATACAGAAAGAAAGCATTTGGCAAAATCCAATGTCCTTTCATGATAAAAAATGCTCAACAAACTAGAAAAGAATTTCCTCAACTTGATAAAGGCCATCTACAAAATACCACAGCTAACATCATACTAAACGGTGAAAGACTGAATGCTTCCCCCTGAGGTCAGGAGCAAGACAAGGATATCCACTCTCACCACTTCTATTCAATTTTGTACTGGAGGTTCTAGCCAATGCAATTAAGCAAGAAAAGAAATAAAAGGTATCCAGGGCCGGCCCCGTGGCTTAGCGGTTAAGTGCGCTCACTCTGCTGCTGGCAGCCGGGGTTCAGATCCCGGGCGTGTTGCTTCTCTGGCCGTGCTGAGGCCACATCCCACGTGCAGCGAAGGATGTTGCAACTATGACATATGACTATCTACTGGGGCTTTGGGGAAATAAATAAATAAATAAAATTAAAAAAAAAAAAGGTATCCAGATTGGAAAGGAAAAAGTAAAACTATCTCTCTTTGCAAATGACATGATCTTGTAGGATATAAAAATCCTAAGGAATCTACCAATACAAGTCCAGAAGGTTGAAGAATACAAGACCAATATACAAAAATAAATTGTGTTTCTATACACACAAAGTTAACAAGCCAAAATGAAATTAAGAAAAGAATTCTAGGGGCCCATCCAGCGGCATAGTGATTAAGTTTGGCATGCTCCACTTTGGTGGCCTGGCGTTCACAGATTCAGATCCTGGGCACAGACCTACACCACTCATCAAGCCATGCTGTGGCAGTGACCCACATACAAAATAGAGGATTGGCACAGATGTTAGCTCAGGGCCAATCTTCCTCACCAAAAACAAACAAACAAACAAACAAAACACTGAAAACAATTCCATTTACAAGAGCATCCATAAGAATAAAATACTTAGGAATAAATTTAACAAAAGAAGTGCAAAACTTATACTCTGAAAGCTATAAAACATTGTTGAAAGAAATTACAGAAGATGTAAATAGTTGAGAAAGCATCCCATGTTCCTGCGGTACAAGGTTTAATATTGTTAAGATGACACTACTCCCCAAATTGATCTATAGATTCACACAATCCCTATCAGAATCCTAGCTGACTTCTTTGTAAAAATTTATAAGCTGATTCTTAAATTCATATGGAATTTCAAAGAATCCAGAAGAACCAAAACATTCTGGAAAAGAAGAACGAAGTTGGAGGACTCACACTTGTTGATTTCAAAAATTACTACAAAGCAACAGTAATCATGAAAGTGTGGTACTGGCATAAGGATAGACATGTAGGTTGATGAAATAGAATTAAGAGTCCCAAAATGAACTCATGTGCCTGATTTTCAAGAAGGGTGCCAAGATCATTCAATGTGGAAAAGAATAGACTTTTCAACAAATGGTGCTGGGACAACTAGATAGGCACATGCCAAAGAATGAAGTTGGATACTTATCTCATACTATTTATAAAAATTGACTCAAAAGGGATCAAAGACCTAAATGTAAAAGCTAAAACTGCACAACTCTTAGAAGAAAACAGAAGTGCATCACCATGAGCTTGGATTTGGCAAAGGATCATTAGATCTGAGGACCAAATGCATGAGCACTAAAAGAAAAAATAGATAATTTGGATTTCATTAAAGTAAAAAACTTTTGTGCTTTTAGGGACACCATGAAGAAGTGAAAAGACAAACACAAAATGAAAGAAAATATTTGCAAATCATATATCTGATAGAGGACTTGTATCCAGAGTATGCAAAGAACTCTTACAACTCAATAGTAAAAAGATAAATAGCCCAACTAAAAAAATGGGCAAAGGAGGGGCCGGCTGGGTGGCGTAGTGGTTAAACACGTGTGCTCCGTTTCGGCAGCCCAGGATTCGTGGGTTTGGATCCCGGGTGTGGACCTACACACCTCTCATCAAGCCATGCTCTGGCGGAGTCCCACATACAAAATATAGGAAGATTGGCACAGACGTTAGCTCAGGGCCACTCTTCCTCATGCAAAAAAAAATTGGGCAAAGGATCTGAATCGACATTTCTCCAAGGAAGACAGGCAAATAGATAATGAGCCCATGAAAAGATGCCTTACATCATTATTCATCAGGGAAATGCAAATCAAAACCATAATAAGATACCACTTCACACCTACTAGGATGGCTAGACTCAAAAAGTCAGATAATTACAAGTGTTGATGAGGATGTAGAGAAGTCTAAACCCTTATACACTGCTGATGGGAATGTAAAATGAGGCAGCTGCTTTGGAAAACAGTCTGTAAGTTCCTTGAACAATTAAACATAAAGTTCCCATATGAACCAGCAATTTCACTCTTAGGTGTACACTCAAGAGAAATGAAAAAAATATGTATATCCAAAAACTTGTCCACAAATGTTTATAGCAACATTGTTCCTAGTAGTCAAAAGGTGAAAGTAACTCAAATGGTCATCAACTGATGAATGGATAAACAAAATGTAGTATATCCATACAATGGAATATTATTGGGCCATAAAACGAACAAAATTTTGGTACATGCAACAATGTGGATGAACCTTGAAAATATTATGCTAAGTGAAAGAAGTCTGTTACAAAAGACTACATATTATGTGATTCCATATGTATGAAATGTCTAGAATAGGCAAATCTATCAAGACAGAAAGTAAGTAAATTAACGGTTGCTTAGGGGTGGAGGTGTGGAAGAGAATGGGGAACAATAGCTAAAGGGTATGGAGTTTCTTTTTTGAGGTGATGGAAATGTTCTCAAATTTGCTGTGGTGATGGTTGCACACATTTTTGAATTTACTAAAAACCACTGAATTGTATAATTTAATTGGGTGAATTATGTGGTATGTAAAATATATCTCAATAAAGGTGTTAAAAAAGAGAAAAATGACAATTAAATGGAACATATGATTTTGGACTGGATCTTTTTACAATAAAGAACATTTTGGAGATGACTGGGGAAATTTGAATGTTGCCTTGGGATTAGATGCCAGCAAATGTATCAGTGTTAAATTCCTGAGTTTGATGGCTGTTTTTCAGTTATTAGGAGAATATACTTGGTTGTAGGAAATGCACACTGAAGTATTTGTTGGTGATGGGGCATCGCTGTAGGTAACTTACTCTCAAATGTCCCGGGAAAGAGTTTTTCTTGCAACTTATCTGTGTGTTTGAGATTGTTTCAAAATATTAATATATTTTGTAAAATACCTGATTTAATTTTAAAATTTGAGGGTGGAGATGGAATGTTAGATTCTTAGCAACCACGGGGCACTGATGGCCCATGATCTAGCCTGCCTATGGTGGGAGTGGTGGTGGTGGTGGTGACGGCATTATTCTTTCACCAGTTGCATTAGGCCCAACTAATTTTATAAGATTTCCAATCGACAATTGTCAGTTTGTATGGAATTTGTACTCTAAAGCAATAACAATGATTTTGAGAAAGGAAAAGTAATTACTATTTCATACAATAGATGAGAAATAGTTGAAAAAATCAACTTATTTTAAAAGCAATTCTTTATTGATAATTACATTTATTAGCAGGGATCATTAATCGGTAGCCAGTGGAAGGAATCAGACCACTTTTGGAACATGCCGCTAAAAGCCCTTCAGCTCATCGTCTTTGCTCTTGTTGATCAGGTAACCAGTAAGTGTCAAAGACCCACCTTGGTGAGGAAGACTTTTGAATATTTTCAGATGAATATAATTATTATCACCTACTTGAACCTGAAAGGTAAAAAAGAAAAAGGAGATTCATTCACATGGATCTATGTCAATTGAAAGATCTACAGACCTACAGAGACTTCACTGCAATAACCTTTTTTGGAACAGCAATCCTAGACCACATTCCTAGACCCTCAGTTTTTATAAACCTACCACCTTATTTTATGAGAGAAAGGGCAAGTGAAAGGCATGGCAAGAGGCATAGGTCCTACATTTATTTTATTTTATATTTTACTATAATCTGGGCACAAATGAAAGTCCAGAGTTGCATTTCGTTTTCAAAAATGCACAGAGCAAGAAAACAAGTGGCAGACTTCTTGGTAATTCTGTTTCTGACTCCCAAATTGGGACACTTTATTTGCCACATTGTTTGAGAAGGAAGTAGAAAATCAGAATTGTCCTAGAAAATCTGGGATGTGTGGTTCCCACATCTCTGTTAGAACCTACTTTATAAATGCCCACTGGCATGACTGAGCCAGTGGGGCCAGGAGGCGGACAGGCTGGTCTCCCTTCTAAAGTAAGGGGATCTTGCTGGAAAGTCATTGGTATGAAGACTAAAATGCTAGTCTGGGCATGAATCCAGAACCTAGAAAATCATGGTAAGAATTTCCACTTTTGATCTTGGTTGAGACAATAAAAGTTTTGTCTCAGAATAATATTTATTGTACTCTGATGTTCCTTCTTAACCTAATTTTAACAAATACCATTTATTAAATGTTTACTATGAGTCAGACACTATGATGAATATTTTATATACGTGATTATATTTACTTCTTATTACAGAGATAAAGAAAGGTGGAACAATGAGAATTTTACAGATGCAAAAGCAGATTAAGAGAGATTAAGTAATTTTTCATAAATCTCTCAGCTGACAAGCGACAGAGCCAAGATTCAAATCCAGACTCCAACATCTATGTTCTTTTCACTCTATGATGTAACATTTTAAAAGCATTTATTCTGTGCCTGGAATAGAGTATCAGCCTTTGCATACATTTTTAGAGACAGCGCAGCCAATAGTTAAGCATCAGACTACCTGGGTTCAAATCCTGGCTCTGCTCTTATAGCTGTGTAAACTTTGTTAGTTACCTCACCTCCCCGGGGCTCAATTTTCTCATCAGTAACACAGGGAAATGATCATACTTATCTCATAGATTTATTGGGGGAATTAAATGAGATAATACAGGCCCAGCTCTTAGAACAGTGCCTGGCACATTGGAAGTGCTCAGTAAATTTCTAGTTCGTTTATTCCACACAACACCCTGCTAAGTAGGTTATTATTCTTCACCTTGTGTAGACAAGGGAATTAAGGCTCAGAGAAGATGAGGAGCTTCGATCACAGAGGTTTTGACTAGTAGAACAAGTCGAACAAGGGTTCAAACCCAGGACTGTCTGACATCAAATTCTGCAATCCTTCCATTCTACCACCTGCCTTTTGATAGATATTTGAGAAAAAACAGAAAGTCACATCACCAGCAAGACCTTAAATCTAGAGAGTGGCTCAGAGCAAAGAGATCAACAGCTAGATTGCCAGAAAGTATTGAGAACCGGGGTCAGTAGCTGTAATCCAGTAGGGGAAATCTGATAGCAGAAGGAAGGGGAGAGCGAGAGACAGAGACAGAGACAGAGACAGAGACAGAGACAGAGGAGAGAGGGGAGAAGAGACTGTATTTAAGACTGAACGGGTGGTCTTAAGGGAAGAAATTTTCAAGATAGTTTTCTGTGAGCTTTTTAAGAAATACATGAACTGATTAATATGTGAAATCTATTAATCTTGGATTAATCATAAGTCATTACATTAATAATTCCAATTTTGGTGGAAGTTTCTTATCTTTGAACAAAATCAGGGGCTGACCCGGCGGCACAAGTGGTTGGGTGCGCGCGCTCCGCTGCGGTGGCCTGGGGTTCGCCGGTTCGGATCCCGGGCTCGCACGGACGCACCGCTTGACGAGACATGCTGTGGTGGCGTCCCATATAAAGTGGAGGAAGATGGGCACGGATGTTAGCCCAGGGCCAGTCTTCCTCAGCAAAAAGAGGAGGACTGGCAGATGTTAGCTCAAGGCTGCTCTTCCTCACACACACACACAAAAAAATAGTAATAAAAATAAATAAATAAATAAATAAAATAAATAAAATAAAATTGAACAAAATCATTTTTAACTGGAAAACATTCTTTTCCAGCTGTGAAGAAAGCAGATACATGTGGGCCTTCCAGGGCCTGGTATGTACTAGGAGCTCAAATTTGGTAGGACTGGGCTGATCAATTTACATAACCCAGTATTGTAATTTTCTCATGCTGAGCTGGTTAACACCACTTATTTTTTGCTGCAAACTTTTAAAAAATTTTTTATATCTTAAGTAGTTAATTGTTTGTTAAGGAGAAATAAGGCAGACTGTGCCCTGGTCAAATGGTTTAGTAAAGATTAAGTAAATACATTTGAATATCTGTTGTTTATTTATTAAATTAGAATTATCATCTTCTCAATACAAAATAATGAAAATGGCTCCCAAATATCCACGATTGACTTGTTGAATTGGTTCCCTCTCAATAACTTCACAAGTATTTTCTTCAATTAGAACTGGATCAGTGCATCACTTAATTTTTTTAATATAGTTATAAAATTAATTTAAAAAATATTTTAAATGCTTCACTTCTTTAGACAATACCCACAGGGGCACAAGCTGACTCTACCTATTTGAGATGCAAAAATGATTATGTAAATTATATTAATCAAAATGGTTATCTAATGGGCAAAAGTGGCTTATATTATTCTCCCAGCTAATGATTCAAGTCATTCCTTACATCCATTTAATTTAGATACATAGAATCGCAAAATTTTGAGGTGGAAAAAGGCTTCATGATAGCATCTGGTCCAGCCCCACGCCTTCAGGCTCCGACTTCACAGGTGAAGCAGCCATGGCCACGAGCTAAACATACTCTGAACTGTTGTGAAATCTTTTTCTATACAATTTCTGGAAATTAAGTTAAGAATCAATATAAGAAAGCTTTCTAAATTCACAAGAAAAAGACAATACAAATATACCAGCATCTGCCAAATTTGAGAGTCTACCATTTGGGAAGTATCATGCTAGGTAGGCATCTTGGTTTAGCACAAGGAGAAGGAACAAATTATGTGGTAGGAGTGACAGGGAGCATCACATAAAGTGAGAAATATAGTATCTTTATTGCCAAAGTGGATGTTGAATACTAACCTTAATGTAGTAATTTGTTCCAGCAACCACTTGAGTTTTATACTCCACGGCTTTAAATTCTTCATAAGTCTGATTTGTTTTTGCTTCAAGCTGTGATTTAACCTTAAGAGAAAAGAGGAAACAAATTATCAAAGCTATATTGGACTCCATCTATGTGATTTACAAATCTGGGAACCTCATGTTCCTAAAAGTCCTCAAAGATGATAATGAGATCTATGACCTATTTTCAATATTTTAAAGAAAGACACGTATCTTTAATAAGATTACATGGGCAAGGGCTAAAAACTGGGAGGATTGATGGAAGATCTGTATGAGGAGAAGCAAGACTGCCCCCAGATCCTTCCCTCTCACTAGCCTCTCCCTTGGAAGACAAGTTATTACCTGTCCTCCACCCTGGCAGAAGGCTGGAGCTTTACTCTTAGGAGAAATTGAGTCAGAGAGGACATAATTCCTGAAGGCAGGAATGAAGGACATTGGAGGCCCCATGCCTCACTCCCGTCTACATAAGTTTCTGGTGTTGCTAGTGCCTGTGCCATTTTGGAGTTCCGCAGCATGAATCTGCTTGCTTCTGGCTCAGACATTCTGTTCTGTAGCTTAGGCTCTGTCTGGATGGCTCAGTTATATTCCATTGTTTTTCTGTTTTCCATCTTCCAAAGTTTTGTCGCTATCTCTTTGTCAAAGTGGTGTTTGCCTACATCTTGTTGTCTTTATATTTGTGGGTTTGTGCCCTTTCCCTCCCAATCCTTTCCTATCATTTAGAGGGAAAAGGAATTACATTTGTGTATTTGATATACCTTTTTTATTGGGAATTTGCTTCCCTGCCCTTCGCTGAAGCATTTTATGTGCCTTTACAGCTTCAGTCAGGCCTCCAGTGCATCTAGGGTTGTCCCGAGGCCACCCAGTCCTTCCCATCTGTGGACAGACATTTTGAATCCTTTTCTATTGGGACCTCGGTTTGGGTACCAGAACTGTTTTCAAAGACGTAGACATTTGCAAACTCTTTGAGTTCTCAGACCACTTTCGAGGACCAAATACTTCATGGACCACCACCTATTTCTCCTGTAACCTTCAGAATAGATGGGAAGAATGTGATTGCTCTCTTGAGATGGAAAATGAAGCTCGAAGTTGGAGAAAGGAAGGAGATAAATAGTGAGAAAAAAACCAGAAATGGGAAGAGATAGGGTGCAGGAGAGAGAGGAGAAAACTGGACAAAGGTGCAGAGAGAAGTTGAGTAAGAAAAGGAGTTACTGACTTATTGCTCCCCTGTCCTAAGCCTTTTGAGCGAACACTGGGTACCAGTCGAGTTAGGACCTGAGTTGGAAAGGATTAATCTCTACACTAAACCCAAAATCCTCTAATTAAACCTCATTTTACAAATGAGGAACCTGAGGCTGTGAGGAGAACATGACTACATAATGCTGAAAAATTATTAAATATAGTTATTTAAAGCTTAAAATCCCTTGCCTGATAACTTAAGTATCTGATTTATCTGTTGCAATTATCTGTATTTCTTCTGGTTTCCATCTTTTGGTCATGTTTCTACCATGTATCAAAGTTTTTATTTCTATCTGTCCTACAAATTAATCCAAATCTGTAACCTTTCCATTGTATGTATGCAATTCACAAGTCCAGAATTTTCATGAGAGAGTTGATTTCAAAGGTCCTGGTTTGTTTCTGTAAGTGCACTGGCACCTGTCAGACTGTGCACCCTGATTTCGGGTTCACTGTACTCAACCTGTAGCTTTGCTCCCCCTTCCCAGTAAAGCAGATTTGTATTGTTCGAATGTTGGGTGCTATGAACCTGGGGTGATGAGACTTAAGCTGAAGAGCTGGAAAAGGGGCAGAGTAGAAAGGAGTGGGTTAGTGAAACCTTAAGTTTCAGAAGGCAGCTTGGTGCTGAAAGACGCCCCAGAATGGGCGGTAGGAGGGTGAAGGCCAGTGGGAGTGGTGGTCTGGAGCCTGGTGGTAAAGAGACAGACCTTGAGCTGAACACAGTTGGCCTTCACCTTCCGCACCTGCCATGCGTGGTGGTGGCTGAGGTGCTGGAGAGAACAATGTGGGCTTGTCAGTTGGGCCCCGCCAGGGGAAGGATGCTACTAGGAAGGAGCAACTGGTAAAGTACATTCACTCCAGAGCTGTTCAAGCATTTCTTATTGCTGCAGAGCATGAATCTTGGTGAGATGTTAGTTCTCTGGGATCTGAGGATTTGAGCCACGCTGTAGCCAATCATTCCGCAGAAACATTTGGGCTATGCATAATTTAGGAAAGAATGGACAGAAAGAAAATGGTGTTATCATGTATAGGCCATGTTTTGGGAAGTTTTACAGAGTGAGGAAGGAGAGTTTGGGTAGTACATGAAAGTATAGTGGGGCTGGTGAGAGGTGACTTGTGGACATTTGTTGTCTGAGTATGTTTTGAGGAAAGGGGGAAGTATGGGGCAAGACACCCAGTATGCAAGAAATGATGGCACCTGGCATAAGAGAGGAAGGGCTGGTTTAAGAAAGGAAGAGAGAGTCTTAGATTAGAGGGAGGGAGGAATGAGATTCGCAGAGGATAAGTAAATCGGGGTGTTCTCGCACCAGATGACTGTGATTTTCTAAGAGAAGGAACTGAGACACTGGCCGGAGGGGCCTTGAGGATGGGAGGGATTGAGAAACTAAGGAGAGAGAAGGTCCAGATCCACCTCTGTGGGGTTTCTAGAAAAGGACCAACAGGACATGACTGAAAGGATGTTCTGGCAGCCCTGTTGGGTGTTCCTGTTGAGGTTGCTCTCTGGCATGAATTCACAGATTTGTAATGGGTGAGTTTTCTAGGGTTCTGCATCTTCCTTGAGCAAAGTGCTCTGAACCTGGAGCAGAAGCTGAGGAGGATGTGGTGGCAGTGGGAGTGATCTCTAGTTGAGGATCAGAATGCCAGAACCTCACAGGATCATGGAAATCAGGGTCGGAGGAGTGTATGAAACCACCCATCATGGGGTCCGGGCTGGATGAGTGAACGAGTGGGCCTACGCATGTTCTGATGATGATGGGAGGGTGAGTGCCTGAAGGATTCTGGTGTGGCTGAAGGTCAGGTTCTTTGGGTGTGTGGCAGTGGAAGAGGTGACTGATGAGGAGACTGTGGTCAGAGAGAACACAAATTTGTGGGTGAGTGAGAGCCGTGACATGCTAAGCCCCAGGGTGTGTCCCTGATGGTATGCAGATGAGGTGTTTGCATGATATCCTGGCAGACAAAAGTCATGATCTGTGTGTATGCCAGGAACAGTACTCAGCAATCAGGTTTGACTTAGAGGCGTGTGTGTGTGTGTGTGTGTGTTTTGTGTGTATGCATCTACGCATGTATAATAATAGCCCTTATTTCCAAAAATAACTATTGAAATAACATTTTTTTCCTACACATAAACATACTCAGAATTCTCATCCAATGGTTTTTTACATATGATATAAGATAGTGGATCAGCAATAATGATCCAGAGGCTTTTGCTGGTAGGGCCATTCATTTGGTCCTTGATTATACGTATCATGGCTTCTCACGGATAGGGCAATGTATGGCTCTTTATTTCCTTGTGTGTATCTCTTATTTCCAATCTGTTTTGTAAATTTCCCTGAGGGCAGGGACCACCTTTTTGTCCCTTCTCTCCCTATAGCAATTCACAAACTACTGTGTACACAATCAACATTTTCTGAAGAGACCAGGGTTGTTTTCCTACATGACAACTTGTCTCCCCACACAGGAAAGAGGATAGAAGAGGGGTATAGCGAAGACCCTCAACCAAAAGAGAATCTTGGAAGAGGGGGTTTCTTCTATGTGAACTCTAGACCCAAGTACCACTAGCATCCTTTAGCATATGATAACACAATTACTGTTCAGTCTCTTTTATCTTCAAGATGGGGAAACTCTTTTCTTCTGCCTTCAAATATGTTCAAGTCTTCTCAACCTCCAGACCTTTGGTTGACTTTCCTCTCTTTCTCCTCTCATCCAACATCCCTCTTTCATTTTGATGTCAAATTCTTTGAGCCTGTAGTTTTCATTTTGCTTGATACTTTCCCTCTCTAGGTGCCGAACATCCCCCTCCTGTCCCTCCCTCTCTAATCGGCTTATCCCTTCAGTTGGCATTCCACTAAGAAGCTTCCTGATGAGGATGGGGAAAGCTGATCTTCTCCAAGAAAAAAAAGCCTCCAAGGTATTTATTTTTTAAAAGAACTCTTGAAAGAGAAATATTTAGGCCCAAAGAATGAGTGGTAGAATTCTAGGCATCTGAGCTCTTAGAGAGCTTACAAGTGCCCTGACATAGAGGATCCCATCTCTCCACTTCCACAAGAAGCTGACCCTGTTTGCAAAATAGTGGTATATAATGAAGTTTCAGAGAGAAAAAACAAGAAGGAATCATACAAGAAAATAGGGCAATTTACAAACCTAAAAAGGTAATTTATATATGTTTTCTTTTCATAAAATATGCAATACAATAAATTTTTATTATATAAGTTATAGCTAATCAAACAACACGTAGAAAAATGTATCAACTTGCTAAAAACGTTAAGAGTTCTATTTTCACCATAATCAATTTTGGAATCACCGTAGACTATGCCACTTCTCTACTGGTTAAATCATGTTCTAACTATTAAAAGATGAAAACATTGTTTATTTAGTCAAATTTGTAGGAAGTTTGTAAATGGATTGCCTTTATGATATTGTTCTTCATTCAACCCATTAAAAAAAATTTCCCTGCAGTGCCTTTGAAGTCTAGTTCCTCAAATCTTTAACAACCTCAGACTTTAATTATATGTTGGCTCTACTCGGTGAGATTAGAAAAGTTTCATCAGAAACTGAATTAGTAATCCTAGAATCATACATTGTAAGAGCTTTAGAGATGATCCAATACAAAATCTTCTTTTACAAGTCGGGAAACTGAGGCTCAGAGAAGGGATGTGACTTGCTCAAGATCACTCTCACAGTTGGGATCATTAGAAGTTTCCTCTGAAAAAAGTTTTAGTTGTAAGGAAGTCTAAGCAAAACCACACATTTCCCAACGTTCTGGTTTTCATGTTCACCCACCACACCTAACATGGGGCCAACCTAGGAACCAAGATTTTGAATTAAACCTTTTCATGAGATAAATCAACTCACCTCATTAGCAATCTCCTGGATATCTGGAGTGGCAGGTCTGGCTTCAGTTAAGCCTCCAGGCATCATTTTGCCTAATTGCTTCTTTGCTGGGCAGGATGCTGGAACAGAAATGGTCAGGCAAGAGTTGAGACTCCGGTTTTTAAAGAGGGTGTTGCTCATAAGCTCCGCCTACAGAATGTTTTATTTTCCACAAAAAGCAAAAAGGCACAAGGAAAATGAATATGACTTGAGGCAAGTTTTCTTGCTTCCTCAACAGAATGTGCTAATAGGGCTTTGGAAGAATGAGGAGCTTGGGATGAATAAATGGGGGTACACAAGGAGTCATGCTGTTAACAGGATTCAAACTTTCCTGCATTCTCTTTGACAATGGTTCTACCCTGTTGCGTCTGAAGTAGGAAATCTGAAGCCACACCCAGAGTTTCCCAATGTTGTAAAACCTCTAACACAAAACTTAATTTTTTTAAAGGATATTTATTAATAATGTCAAGGCTGATTTTTTAGAATTTACTTGGCTTTATAAAGAAAGTAAAAGGATCTATCTGGAGAACTTTGGCTGGAAATTTGTATTTTACTTTTATTTATACTTCTAGAACTGTTTAAAATACAGAAAAAAACAAAGAATAAAACAACAAATGCCTATACGTGTTCCTATCACCCAGAATCAAAATTTTTAGCATTTTGTCATATTTGTTTCCTATCTTTTTTTTTGTAGTTGTTTTTAAGAAATAAAATATTACAGCCCCCCACCCCCAACCTTGCCCTCCGCAGAGATAAACTACGTTGAGAGTTTGGTATCCTTCTAGTCCCTTTTTATACTCTTACTCAGTGTGTTTTTAAAAATCTACTTAAATTGTATGTTAAACACATATTCTATATTAGGTTTTTTTTCTACTCAACATGTTTTTGAGTCATTCCATGTTGGTACACAGATCAGTTTAGTTCATGTCCTTTAACTGCTATTCTTTGATAGATCTGTCTGTCTGTCTGTCTATCTATCCATCTATCTATCTATCATCTATCTATTCTATCTCACTGCTATATGCGATTCCATATTTTACATACTTATTCCGCTAGTGATGAAGATTTTGTTGTTTCTAGTTTTTCACCCTTATAAACAATATTGCATTGTTTTCCTTTTGTACATGTGTGAGGGCTTCTACAGGCAAATTATCTAGAGGAAAATTGCTGTTTTGTGTGAATATTTATTTGTATTATTTTATTCAATTTTTGGAATATGTAACACATACACATGATAAAAATGTTCAAAAGGAACAAAAGAGTTTACAATAGAAGTAATTCTTCACTCACTCTATTCCTCAGCCACCCTTCTACTCTCCAGAGGCAGCTACTATCCCCAGCTTCTTGTACCCTTCAGAGATAGTCTTTACACATACAAATAGATAATTAACTACACACATACATACATATACATGTACACACACTTTTCTCTTATAAATGGTGCAAATGGTAGCCTACAACATAAACTTTTAGACACTTTACTTTACCCCTAACAATATATTTTGGAGATAATTCTATTTTATTACATAGAGAGGTGTTTCATCCTTTATAATGTTTGGCAGGTACTTGACAAATTCTTGGAGATAGGCAGATATCTTACTGGATAATCTAAGGGGTGCTTTGCAGATAGCTCTCCGTGGAATGGCTTCACTCATGTATTGAGAAGAATAGCAAATGTGCATGACATGGTGCTCACTCAAGAGGCCACAAGTCATCTTAAGACTTTGGCTCAGCTCTGGCCACAGACAACCCTTGACATCTTCCTGTAACCTTCCCAAGTCAGGTCCTCTCATATCCAAGCCTCCAGCTTTTTTTCAGGGCTGCAGTCCATTTCTACCTCTCTGTTCACCAAATAGTCCAGGTGATCCTTGTGTAATCTCCCTGAGGTTAGGCATAAGGTGAGCAGCATATCTTCCATTCTCTTTCTAGAGCCTATATACCATGTTACTCTCAGGTATTCCTTCTTGATTCTCAATAATTTCTTTTAGAAGAAAAAACTGCCCAAAAGCAAATATTGCTTCTGTCTTTGCATTTCTGCTATCATATCCTAGTTCTTCTCAGGGTAGTATGGAGGCCTCTGACTGACAGAGGAGGAGTCTTGTACAAGTAAGTACAGAAAAGAAAAGCACAACAATTAATATCTCTGTGTTAATTACTTAAACACACAATTAAATGCATAATTATTTTTAAATACCTTTAAGATTGCTCTACTGGATGTTGTGGAGGGTTTTTTTGGTTTTAATTATTCAGGCTATTTTTATGGAACTGGACATTCTCATATGTTTTATATATCTGGTCTGTGAGCTCATCTTCCACAGGGAAATATCTTTTATGGAAGATTTCCTCTGTGGGGGCTGGGTTATGGGCTTCCCTATGGGAGGCTTTGCCTCAACTGGACACTACAGGGTGCACAGGCCCCAAACTAGGTCTTGTTTTACTGTTGGCTTAGGGCTCTTGAATCATGAAGATACTCAGAATTTGGGTTTATATTCAGCTTTTGGTATGCCTGGGGCTCTGGACATCTCCAGCTAACTGTGCTCCCACCCATGGCTGGGGTAAATGTATGATATGCTCATTTACTATATATCCCATCATTGCCATTCCTAAGTATTTACCCAAGAGAAGTGAAAACATCTGTCCACACAAGGACTTGTGTACAAATGTTCATAGGTGCATTATTCATGTTAGCCCCAAACTGAAATGACCCAAACGTCAACTGGTGAATAGATTAAAAAAATTGTATACCTGTATTATAGAGTACTACTCAACAATAAAAAAGAACAAAATAACAATACATACAATAACATAGGTAAAACTCAAAGTGAAAAGAAGGCAACTAAGAGAAGTCAAACACAAAAGACTATGTATTAAATTATTCCACTTACAGGAAACCCTAGTAGAGGCAAAATCAGAGTGATGAAAACCAGACCAGAGGTTGCCTGGGGTTGGGAGTGGGAGAAAGGATCGACTGCAAAAGGGCATGAGGAACCGTTTTAGGGTGATGGAACTGTTCTACATCTGGATTGTGGTAGTGGTTACTAATGGTATACAATTACCAAAATTCATTAAACTGTACACTTAAAATGGGTGGAGTTTATTGCATGTAACTTACCCCAAAAAAATCTGGGAAAAAAGGAATACTTGTTAAACACCTTTATGTGTCTCTTGGTCTTGCTTTTATACTGCTTCCTGTACCGTTTTTCATTAGCGTCTTTTAACTACCACTGCATCAACATATTGTCTTAAAAACAGTTGTAAAGGTCCCATCTGAAGTGTGTGTTCAAAAGGATGGCAAAGTTACTCCTCCCGGCTGTCCTCATGGTGAGGGGAAAGTAGGAGGTAAGGTTGGTTGAGGACAAACCATGAAAAGCAGGTGAAAGATTGTAAACTTTAGTTGTTAGGTAATAGAGGCCACTAAAAATTTTGAGCTGTACAGAAACCATTTGTACTTTAGGAAGATAAAACTGGAAGCAATGTGTAGGGTGGATTGGATGAAAGGATCCTGGAGACAGAAAGATTGATTAGGAAGTTATCACAATGGAACAACGAAAAGTTAATTCTGATCCAATGTGGGAAATGGACTGGAGAGAAATGGGACCATACGACAATTTATAAAAGTAATATTAGGAGGGAGGGAGGACACAGAAAAGGGAGTCAGGTGGCTGATGGAGGTGTTTTGTTTGGATAACCAGAAAGATAATTGTACTATTAATAGAATTTGGGAATACAGGAGGAAGAGCATGTTAAACAAGTTGGCCCATATTGAAAATATAAAGATATAACTGGGTAAAGAAATCCATTTCTCTCCCTTTTCCTGGCAAATAGTGGGGAGAATGAAGACTTTAGCAAGAGAGTTTAATCAAGGCCTTACTAAGGTAATGTGGAAATCAGAAATAATGGGCCTTGATGTTTCAGTGGGCTTAGTTATAGAAGTTTAATTTTAACCATATTTCATAAAAAGTCTTATGAAATAAATGCTAGACTGGTCATTACCATTTCAGATGAGGAAGATGAGAAGGCTGGAAAACATTAACAAACCAATGATTGTTGAGGCACAAAATATAAAGCAATGCTGGGTAGATGAAGGTCTTGCTTAATTTTAATCTATTCCATCTTAGTATGTCATTAATAATTTAAATTTCTGTCTTGTTGCTTTACTAAGAAGCACAAGAATCTCTCCCATGATAGTCAAGTGTTAGCTACTATAAAATACAATTTTTTAAAATGTGGTTGAGGGCAGAATCTTTTTGTATGACACAATTCTCTATCTCTTTCTGAGAAGAAATTAGCTTTGTTGATAAAATACTTAAGCAATTTCTGACAAATTTTAATACGATTAAGACTTGTTCTGGGAACCTACTTTCTTATAATAAGCTTGATTAACCTGAACTTCTTAAATTTCCTACACAGGCTATGGATGCAGTAAATTATTACTGTTCCTATAAAATGTTTAGAATTATAAAAATGAAAAATTATATGTTCAACTAAATGGAAATATAATAACTGCTATCATAAAATGGTTTGTTCTGTAAAGTTTTTTGCTACAAATCCTAAGAATTTAGTTATCTCCTTTACAATAACTCTTCAACAAACTTTCAATATCAGCTTTTGTTTCTCTGTAGTTTGTCATACAAGGAAGAGAATCAATAAAGTAGAGTAAGATCAAAGGCACAGTTTTTCCTGAGATTGGCAGGGGGAGGAGAGGGGGAAGAGAATATGAAATATTAAAAATAAAAATCGGTTGCACAACAATGGGATGTACTTAATACCACTGAACTACACACTTGTAAATGGTTAAAATGATACTTTTTTTTAATAATTTTTATTTTTATTTTATTTTTTTTTGTGAGGGAGATCAGCCCTGAGCTAACATCCGTGCTAATCCTCCTCTTTTTGCTGAGGAAGACCGGCTCTGAGCTAACATCCATGGCCAATCCTCCTCCTTTTTTTCCCCAAAGCCCCAGTAGACAGTTGTATGTCATAGCTGCACATCCTTCTAGTTGCTGTATGTGGGACGTGGCCCCAGCATGGCTGGAGAAGCGGTGCGTGGGTGCACGCCTGGGATCCTAACCCGGGCCTCCAGGAGCGGAGTGCGCACACTTAACCGCTAAGCCACGGGGCCGGCCCCTAAAATGATACATTTTATGTTATGTATGTTTTATCACAATAAAAAAATAAAAATAAAAATCATGGAGGACCACAATGGGGAGAGGCAGGAGGCTAGGATAGGAAGCTTTGTATTCAGGAAGCTGCTGGAATGAATTAGGTCTGAGGTCATTGAGATTTGGGTCAGAAGCAGTGGCTTTGGCTATGAATCATTTTCTGTGTTTGGTCATAACTGTAGTGTAGACATCACCCTGCATTGTAATTGTGGCCTCCTCCCTGAGCCTCCTGCCTTTCAGTAAAGGGCACTGCCACCACCCAGCTGCTCAGTCCAGAAGCCATGAAGTCACGTTTTATTTCCTTATCTCCAAATCCAAGCCATCAGAAGATTCTGCCCAAAAAATTTCTGCACAAAAAAAACTATGTGCTGTTTGTTCTCCATACAATAATCAGAGTGATCTTTTGTAAACACAAATTAGATGATGTTACTCCTCTGGATCAATTCCTTTAATATCTTCCCACTAAATTAAAGAAAAAATAATCCAAACCCCTTACCATGGACTCTGAGGCCTTGCATAATTCCATCTTTGCCTAACTGTCCAACCTCATCTCATGACACTTTTCCCCCTTCATGCTCTCCAGATGCACTAGCCTCATTCGGTTCCCAGAACACGTGAGGCTTTTCTTCACCTCAACCTCTGGACACTTGATGTTTTGCCAGCTAGGAATGCTCTCTCTCAGGTTCTTCACAGAGTTTTCTCCATCACATCCCAGCAGAAACATCGTGTTCTAACAGAGGCCTTCTCCCACCTCCCACTAGTCCTTCTTATGTCATCTTCTTTGTTAATAGCACTATTCACAGTCTGTGCATGTTTTGATTATTTTTGTATTCTCTGTTGCCTGGAATAACTGCTATATTCCCAGATCCCAGAGCCTAGAACAGTGCGTGACAGATAGTAGGCATTCAATAAATGTCTATTGAACAAATAAATAATTGCCTTTTTACTTGTCTTTCTCCACCATTAGAGTGTAAGTCTGTGTGGGGGCAGGAGCCCTGGCTGTCTTTTTCCTTGTTGATATCCTGGTTGCTAGCAGAAGGCCCCGTACACAGTAAATGCTCAATATAAATTTGTTGAATAAATGCATGCACTCAAGCTCTCCATCTGGATTGGATTATGGGTCTATCCAACAGACCTTTATCTAATATAAATGGCAGATGTCTCAGGGCCCCCCTGGGAGAGGATGGCAATAGAGCAAAGAAGCAGAGAAACTGGGCTGTGTTACTCCATCCCTTTTTCTATTGGAGCAACTCTTGTTTGTCTTATAAACTATGGTTCTATACAAAAATTAGTTAGGAGGTCTGTAGCCCTTCCGTTTTTTTTGTTTTTGTATAACCACTGAGTCAAACTAAGCCCTTCCTTTTATACACGAGGATACTGAGGCCAAGAGAGACAAAGTGTTTTGCTCAAGGTCACATACCAGTGAGTGACAGAGCTGGGCTGGAGTTCAGGTCAACTGACTCCTGCAGTGCTCTCTCGACTGGATCTCCTCATCTCCTATGGTACTCTCTGTCCTGTCCTGAGGGTGATTGGCAATGACCTGTAACCTTGGGATGAGGGCTGAGAAAAAGGTCTTGGTTTTGTGTGTGCTCTGTGAAGGTAGAAGGGCAGTTATCCTCCTGGAGTGATTGTTGGGCATAGATAGATCCCATTGGACTCAAACCACCTCTTTGTCAGTCAACCAACACTAGAGGTTGGGCACCTCCTGAGACAGAGCTCTGAGCTGCTGCTGCCCCAGCTGATTCACAGGAGCTCAGTGGGAAGCTCCAAGGTACACACATGAGCCAAGGTGAGTACATCTGGGTTGTAACAGATCAGTTAGTGTGGTGATTATAGCTCCATAGATAGGCTCCTGCTTGTGAATTGCAAGATAAGAGGATGACCATCAGCTCTGTTTGTTCTAGCTTACTCATGGAACGGATGCATATGTTCAAAACAGGTTGTCCTCAACTGGTGACAAAGTTTGCTTATAAGTCAGTTGTGTGGAATTTGGCATTTTCCTCAGAAATGCCATCTGCATGGTGACCTCTAGGCTGGCTAGTCAAACCCATTTAACCCACAATGAGTCTGCCTTGTGCAGAGAAATTTCATCATTGAGTAAATACATTGTTATTGATTGTTGTCCCCACTATGTTCCAGATGGATCTCATAGTTCAGAGAGGAAGATGAAGAAGTGAAAAGTTCCTATAATTATAGTGCAGAAATGCCTTAACTGGGACTAACCCCCCCTGGAGAGCTGGGGAAGGTGCTTGAGACGAGATGCTTGAGCAGGGCCTTGGAGGATGACTGGAGCTGGCTTCCAGCTGTTCTGAGTTTCTCTAAGTGTTATTTAAAAAAAGGTTTTTTTTCATTAACAGCTTTACTGAGGTACAATTGACTTACAATCACTTCTGTATATTTAAAATGTTCAGTTAGATAACTTTTTTTTTTAGAAATACACACAAGGGGCCGGCCCCGTGGCTTAGCGGTTAAGTGCGTGCGCTCTGCTGCTGGCGGCCCGGGTTCGGATCCCGGGCGCGCACCGACACACCGCTTCTCTGGCCATGCTGAGGCCGCGTCCCACATACAGCAACTAGAAGAATGTGCAGCTATGACATACAACTATCTACTGGGGCTTTGGGGGGGAAAAATAAATAAATAAAATCTTTAAAAAAAAAAAAAAAAAAAGAAATACACACAACCATCAGATTCCTGTCTCTATAGACTCCACAAGTGAAGACAAAGAATATACATGTGTATACATATATAGTTTTTGAGGAATATTGGCCCTGAGCTAACATGTATTGCCAATCTTCCTCTTCTTTTTTCTCCCCAAAGCCCCAGCACATAGTTGTACATCCTAGTTGTAGGTCCTTCTAGTTCTTCTATGTGGGACGCCACCTCAGCTTGGCTTGATGAGGAGTGAGTAGGTCTGCGCCCAGGATCCGAACCAGCAAACCACAGGCCGCTGAAGCAGAATGTGCAAACTTAACTGCTATGCTACCAGGCTGGCCCCTCAATTTGATAACTTCTGACATATATATGTACATACACACATATATACCACAATCATTACTGATAGTTTCCTTGTACCCCTTTGTAACCCTCCCTCATGCCTCCCCACATTGCCCATCCCCAAGCCACCACTAATCTACTTTCTGTCACTATAGTTAGTTTGCATTTACTAGAATATTACATAACTCTAGAATGATTTCTTTTACTTGACATAGTTATTTTGAGATTCATCCATGTTGTTGCGTGTATCGATGGATCATTCCTTTAAATTGTTGAGTAGTATTTTATTGAATGGATATACCACAGTTTATCTTTTCACCAGTTGATGAACATTTGGGTTGTTTCCAGTTTTGGCCTATTAAAATAAAGCTGCTATAAACATTGATGAACAAGCCTGTATGCTTTTATTTCTCTTGGGTGAATACCCAAGAGTGGAATGGTTGGATCATATGGTAGGTGTATGTTTACCTCTTTAAGAAATTTTCAAGCTGTTTTTCAAAGTGGTTATACGATTTAACTTTCCTACCAGTAGTGTACGAGAGTTCCAGTTTCTCTACATCTTTGTCAACACTTGATATAGTTAGTCTTTTTGATTTTAGTGATTCTAATAGGTATGCAGTGGTATCACAATGTGGTTTTATTTTCATTTCCCTAATGACTAGTTTAGTACCTTATTATTGCTTCTTTGCCATCCATGTATCTTCTTTTGTGACAGGTCTATTCAAATATTTTGCCCAGTTTTAGAGGGAGATTTGTTTGTTTTCTTACTAGTGAATTTTGAGAGTTCTTTATATATTCTGGATATAAGTCTTTTTCCAGATATATGATTTGCAAATATTTTCTTTCAGTATCTTTTGAAGGGCAGACATTTTTAATTTTGATGAAGTTCAACTGATCAATTTGGTTTTTCAAATAGATCATGCTATTGGTATCATATCTAAGAAATCTTTGCCTAACTCAGTGTCATAAAGGTTTTTCCTCTATATTTTCTTGTTAAAGTTTTATAGTTTTAGGTTTTTAAAAATTTGCTAATAAAAAAAGAAACAGACAAGAAGTTGTTTTTTTCCCGACAATTTCTTTCCTCTCTCCCTGCTTCTATTTTTCAATTCAGACTCTAAGTTGGTAAGACAAAATGACAGGCGGGTGCTTCCTGTACATAAATGATAAAAATAAGTTTCTCATACCTTCTGGAGAACTACAAAGCTCAGGCTGACCCTGTCATCATTAGAGCTGGATAAGGGCCCTGTGGGGAACTGCCGAGCCAGCCTCTGAGGAAGGGTCGGCAGATGCTGGGATTAAGGGCATCTCAATCCCACGTCAGTCCTACCGCTAAAATCTAAGCAGGGCCAGGCCTAGAAGAGGGGCTGTGACAGAGAGAGGAAGAGGAGGGAGGAAGTAGGGAGCCCCAGGGGAGGAGAAGGGGAGATCAGAGGCCAGTAGCCGCTTTCCAGTGGATGTTTGTATGATAGGAATGCACATGGGCTGTTGAGGTGGTTGGTGGGTGGCTGCCTGTGACCATGGCCGACCAGCACTGAGTGCCATCAACATCATGTAACTACAGTCTCCCCTCTAGCCACTCTCTACTCCAGCTCTTTATATACATGGCTAATGGCCTCTTTTTCAAACTCCATTTTTGTCACAGTTCTTTCCCCCCTAAAAGCTTAGTGCAGTGGTTTTCAAATTGCCTTTGGGGGACTCTAAAGGTTTCTCAGCACCTGGAGGTGAAGGGTAAGAGGACATGGGGCAAGAGGGAAAAAGCAGTTAGCTATAGAGTCTTTGCCTCTGCTCTTTGTGTCAACCAGAGTGGCTTGGCTATGCATAAAGGAGAAGGGGGGAATTCTGTACTTCCCAGACTTCCTTTTAGAAGGAACGCTCTATTCCTACAAAAGAATTTCCTTGTCAAGCCCCCTAAGGAGGAAGCTGAGACCCCGTGGCCTGGGTGTTGGCTGGCTTCATGGCTTGAGAAAAGCAGGTTTTGTTCTGCATTCAGAAAGAGGGGAGACAGTCCAGCCAGCAGAGTGGCAGGAGGGCCACCCTGTGCTGCATGATGAGACCCTACCCTGTGACTTCAAACTTGCAGAAAGTTGACTAAACTTGCAAAACGCTTGGCCTGAGTGGATTTTTTTTTTTTTAAGGGGGGCACATTGTCTGAGTTTCTTGCGTGGATTGCTGTGGAGCAAGACAGAGTGAACAGAAGGGAATCGGGAGGCGGAGCCCTCAGGGCGCAGCCAAACTCTGGGGGCGGGCATAGGGTTTCTCCGTCTCCAAGCTGGAGGTTGTGGTAACCCTACTTAGAGCTCCTTGGTTGGGGAGTTCCCAGTTCCCATCTGGATTACACATATTTTGGGGTTCCAGGTGATATTTTTTTCCTTTTTTTAAATTGAATCATAATTTATATGTGGCAAAATGCACACATTTTAAGTGCACAGCTCAATAACATGTGCCTAAATGTTTACAGTTTTATACACCCATAAAATAACTTATAGAATATTCCCACTATCCCAGAAAGTTTCCTCATGCCCCTTTCCAGTCACTACTACATGCTCAACCACTGGTTTAGCCTGTTTTTCACCTTCATATAAGTGGAATCATACTGTAGATGTTCTTTTGTGTTTAGCTTTTTTTGCTCAGCATAATGTTTCTGATATTTGCCCATGTTGTTGCTTTTATCAATAGTTTGTTCTTTTTTATTGCTGTGTAGCATTCCATTATATGAGCATACCATGTTTTGTTTATCAGTCTCCTGCTGATGGGCATTTGGATCGTTTCTAGGTTTTGGCTATTTTGAGTAAATCTGCTATGAACAAGTCATTTCTCTTGGGTATATACCTAGGAGTGGAAGTCCTGGGATACAGGGAATGGGTATGTTTAACTTTATTAGAAATTGCCAAATAATTTATAATGTGGTTGTACCATTTAAACTCCATTGACAATTCATGATATTTCTAGTTGCTCCACCTACTCCAACACTCGGTATTGTCAGTCTTTTTAATTTTAGCCATTCTTGTGGTTATACAGTGTGCCTCACTGTGGTTTTAATTTGCATTTCCCTGATGAGTAACACTTTTTAGCACCCTATGTACTTACTGATCGTTGGGATATTTTCTTTCATGAAGTGCCTATTCAAGTCTTGCCCCACCCTCACCTTTTTTCTGTTTTGGAAAAGTTCTTTATGTATTCTGGATGTGAGTTCATCAGATATATATACAGTGAATATTTTCTCCTAGTCTGTAGCTTGTCTTTTTATATTCATAATGGGTGTTTTTGGTGAGCAGATGTTTTTAATTTTGATGAAGTCCATTTTTTCTTTCATGGCTATTGCCCATGACAAGTTTTAAAAATATTCACCTACCTTAAGGTTCAGGAACATATCTTCCTACATTTTCTTTTAGATGAAAATGGTTTTAGCTTTTACATTTAAATGTATGATTCATCCGAATTTATTTCTGCATGGTATGTTCAGCACAAGGGAAAGATGTCAAGTTTCTTTTGTTTTTCTTTACAGATAGCTAGTTGTTCCAATACTACCTCCTGAAAAAACAAACAAATCTTTTTTCATGGTTGAATTTTATTGATGGCATTGTTGAAAACAAATTGACTATTTAAATGTAGGTCTATGCATTTATTATTATTAAGTGCGTTTTTCCCCTCAGGGCCTGATAAGCCAAGAGAAAGGGGAAAAGGCAGCAAATTTTAGGTATCTTGTCAAGAAAGTCTAGATCCAAAGAATAAGGCATGTGGAAGGAAATGGCATATGGTGGTTAAGTTTGTCCTTCCCTTGTTCTGTAAGAACAATATTCCTATTGTGTATATGGTTCTTCTGTTGGTAAAGACATTAAATGCCAGGCTTGTAACCAGGTTATGTGGATTTAGGGGGAGCTGTAGCCAAAATTGTGAGACTGTCAGGTTTCCATCCCTTCCCCAAGCCCCTGAGGTGTGACTGTACTCACCTACTGTCCCTATCTCATCTATTAAAATTTACTCTTAGGAAAGAATCTGCAAATCAGTCACAAAAAGGAACAAATGACTAACAGAAATTTTCCATAGATATTGGCAGTTTGGCTGGAGTAAGTGCTTTGAGATGAAGAAATACGATGGTGAAATTTTATGCATGAGATGAGCAAACACATTTTGGCAAGTAGAATATTTATAGTATCTATTAATCATGTCTGTTATGAGGTCACCTCCCCTTGTTACAGCTAAAGCTGATGTTTCCTTGATTCAACAACCTGTGACTCGTTAGACCAAAAGTGTCTCTTCTACCTCCATTCTTCTCCAGGGACCTGCCTCTATCCATTCCAACAGTCTAAAGTTGGCAGAAGTAGCTCACAAGGGAGGAGGTAGTTTTATAATATGGGAAAAACAATGTTGCATTCAATAATTCTAGAGAAGAGTTGAAAACGTGACAAAAATGTATCTAATTGTCCCCAGGTGTTTATATTTACTGAAATTTTCTCTACGTGATAAACTCTACTTAAATATATAGTTTAGTGATTGGTAAGTTTCTGCATTAAATCTTCTTTAATGATTTTTTCAGCTTTATTGAGGTATTATTGACAAATAAATTGTAATATATTTAAAATGTACATCATAATGATTTGATATACCTGTACATTGTGAAGGGATTCTCACCATCAAGATAATTAACATATCCATCCATCACCTCACATAGTTACCATTTTTTGCAAGGTGATGGTGAAAATACTTAAGTTCTACTGTCTTAGCAAATCTCTGTTCTGTTCCATTGATCTATGTGTTTATTTTTATGCCAATATCATACTGTTTTGATTACTAAAGCTTTGTAATACAGCTTGAAATCAGGAAGTGTGATGCCTTCATCTTTGTTCTTTCTTGTCAAGATTGCTTTCGCTATTCAGGGTCTTTTGTGATCCGTACAAATTTTAGGATTGTTTTTTCAATTTCTATAAAAAATGCCATTGGAATATTGATAGGGATTGCATTGAATCCGTAGATCGCTTTGGGTAGTATGAACATTTTAACAACATTAATTTTTCCAATCCATGAACATGGAATATCTTTCCATTTATTTGTGTCTTCAATTTTTTTCATCAATGTTTTGTAGTTTTCAGTGTACAGATCTTTCAACTCCTTGGTTAAATTTATACCTAAGTATTTTACTCTTTTTGATGCTATTGTAAATGGGATTGTTTTCTTAATTTCTCTTTCTGGTAGTTCATTGTTAGTATGTAGAAATGCAATTGATTTTTGTATATTGATGTTGAATCCCGCAACTTTACTGAATTTGTTTATTAGTTCTAACAGTTTTTTTATGGAATCTTTAGTGTTTTCTATATACATCATGTCATCTGCAAATAGAGACAATTTTAATTCTTCCTTTCCAATTTGGATGCCTTTATTTTTTGCCTAATTGCTCTGGCTAGGACTTCCAGTATGATGTCGAACAAAAGTGGCGAGAGTGGGCATCCTTGTCTTATTCCTGATCTTAGAGGAAAAGTTTTTAGCTTTTCAACATTGAGCATGATCTTTAATGATTATTGTTAATTGAACTGATGGTTTTCTTTTTTTAAGTAGAATGTACATATGAATTTACATATCTTAGCCAATCACATCCTAATTATTGGGTTCATGGCATTCTGGCCATTTGGTGTTTCCTGGACATCCCTAACTTCTCTGGTCATGGAAAATTCTTGAAACTGCAAGAAAAGCAAAAGGTAACAAAAATTCTAGCCAAGACAAGGCAAAGAAAAATAATATTTCTGGCCACAGAGTGCTCTGGCTTTCCATCCAGGGTGGTTGCCAGTAATGGGCAAAGAGTGAGGCCTCCAAAGATATCCCCAAAAGGTGAGTTCTGAGCCTCCATGAGTTAGAGTTAGTACCTTGCAGTGGGTTAGGGATGGAGATGCAATAGGGGGAGGGAAGCCTGGGATTGGGATGTAAGGTGGCTGTTTAACTCGTATCTGCTTTTATGGTCCTCAACTTGGCTAACTTCCAAGAGGCTTATGCAGATGTTCTTAGACTGAAGGAAGGACGAATGTAGCTAAAGCCACAAGTATGGGTGCTGTGCCTGCCCCAGGGAACTCCTTTCGGTGCCAGGATGCTAAGAGTGAGGGTGGGAGCACAGTTTGGAGGGTTGTAGAAACAACAAAGTTGTCAAACATCCTTCAAGAATAAGTCTTTCAGCAACCTGCAGCTTTTCTCACTTCAAAAGTGAGTGTGGCAGTGATCATCTTCTCCTCCTTCTCCACAGGACAAAGGAAATGGTGGTCTCAACAACTTCAGTGGCGTCTGGGTACTCTCAGAACAATGCAGAAAAGCTTGTATGACCTCAAGGATCATTTAGACCTTTGCTCCATAGCCTGGTCTGTGAATTGAGTTCTGTTTTTCCCCTTTGAGGGGAGGGAGAAGGGAGTTGTAGGGACTACCCACCCTTGATACTCATCAAGTGAGCTGGCAATACTGGAGTTGGCTCAGTCAATTTTTATGTCTGATAATAAATGCCAAGGTGGAGTAATTTATGCAATCAATGTTATTGTACCTCTCCCTAGGGAGAAAATTCTGTCCCTGCCAGAAACACACACTAGGATCATAGGCATCGCCCAGCATGACTTTGTGTCAG
This sequence comes from Ceratotherium simum simum, assembly GCF_057802395.1. Classification (NCBI taxonomy): domain Eukaryota; kingdom Metazoa; phylum Chordata; class Mammalia; order Perissodactyla; family Rhinocerotidae; genus Ceratotherium; species Ceratotherium simum. The sequence continues at coordinate 23,296,137 of NC_141914.1, read as the reverse complement.
CTTATGCCCTGGGAAACATGGACTCATGCATAAACATAGGGCCCTGCTCTCAAAGGCTCCTTGATAAATGTTAATTTATAAGTTTGGCTTCTGCATGAATTGTGTTGCTGGGTTCAACTTAGCAGTGCTTCCCACTGTATGATCTTGGGACCACCTACACCACATTCCCCTGGGATGCTTGTGCATTGCAGGTTCCTGAGCCCCATCCTACATTTATTAAATTACAATCTCTAGAGTGAGCCCTAGAATCTGCATTTTAAAAAGTTCCCTAGATGATTCTTGTGTGTATGAAATTTAGAGGCCTAGCAACTTACAATGTCAGTGTCCTAAGCCTACAGATGGTAGGGTTGTGAGAAGGTGGAAATCTGGAAGACCAGTCCATTGCTAGACGGCAGCCATTTTTACAAAATGAAAACAGCCCAAGGAAAGAGCTAAAGCAGATGTTGGTAATATGTGCTATTCATATTGAGATGAATGCAAGTCTGTTCTGGGTTCACGTTATAGAACACCCAGCTGGGGGGATGTAATGTGCCAGTTCTTAAAAGTGTTTGTCCTAGGCCCAGAGGCCATGCCCCCAATCCTAGCTGACGAGTCTGTGCCTGGGTGGGTAGAGTTCTTTAATCAGCTGGGGACAGACGATGGTCACAGCACTACTACATTGTCAGTCAAAAGCCGAACTTACTGTGAAGTCCCCTTGCCTTCTGTGTCATTTCCATTTTAACCTTTCTAGTTTTCCTTTTCCCCTGCACTGATCCAGCCACCCTGGGAAAGAATGGAAGGCAGAGTTAAACTTTAAGACTTCTCTTATTTTAACATCCATTGATTTTAGAAATACTGTATTCTGGATTGCCTTCTAAAGACTGAAACAGAGCATTAGCAACCCAAACCTTACATTAAACTGAAGAAATGAGGCCTGGGCACAATGCTTCTGAGATGCTGGAAACCTGCAATTTAAAGGCTCATTGCACAAAAACCCAGGGGCAATATTGCTAGGAATTACTTTAAATACACTGGCAGTTAGGATTTCACAAGGTCTCTCAAATTCCCCCTTCCTTGCTGTTTTCACAAATAGCACTCCATCAAAGCTTTCATCACCCCCTTACTGGGTTATTGCTGACACTTCCTGGCTGGGTTCCATCCTTCTAGTTCCTCCTGAAAAACAAACTCTTTCTCATATACCTTAAAAAAAATGTTGCTCCATAACTTAGGAACTTCCTGTCATCCATCAATTCCATTAAAAATTCTTAAGAATCGCACTCAGGTACTCAAGGTTCTTCTGGAGCCAGCCCTCTCTCTCAGAACTCCCTTCCAGTTGGGTCTTAGTGTCTCTCACACCTCTTCCTCATTCTCATTTTTGCCTCCATGCTCCTGCTCATCCAATGCCCCTTGACAGGGATGTTATTCCTCCTCTTCTCCATCAATTTACATTCAGTACTGCTTTCAAAAAGCACATCACTCAGAGCCTTCTGTGGTTCTCCTTAGCTCTTGGTTTGCACTACACATTCCTGTTATCTCACTTATATTCTGTTTATCTTCTCCACGATCTGATTGTAATCTCTTCCATGGCAGAGACTGTTGCCTTGGCTGGTACCCATTCTATCTCCTAGATTATGAAACACAGCAGCTGCCCAGCAATGTGTGAGCAAATTCATAGGTCTCACCACTTTCTTATTGGGAGAAGGGGGCAACTAGCCGCCATAGACTTCTGGAGTCCTTGAGGGTCGTTGGCTGAAAACGTCTTGGTCAAGTTCTCCATTTTGCAGTTGAGGAAACTGAGGATCAGTTGGTTGAGGATCAGTGCTTGTTAATCACAGGACTGAGACTAGAATTAACTACCAGTATAAATGGTCTTTTCTTAAGAATCCAAAATAAAAAAAAGTCCAGTCAATCACTGCCATCAAGCAGTGTGTCTGGTATCTGTCCACTATTTGTGTCTCTCTAATGATGAAACATAGTTCCACACATGCAAGAAAATAAAGAAAATGGCTGGGCTTTAGAGAGACAAACAGCTTACTGGCAAGAAAAGCAGGCACCCCTGCCAACTGTGGGTAGCCAGAGCCTTGGCAATCTCTGTCACGGGCAGCAAGTGAGGACGCGCCAGAAAGCAGGCCAGGATTGAGAAACTTGGGGAACAACTGGAGCAGGTTTTGAAATTGCAGACAGAATCCTCACTGGCCCTGGTTATCATTCCTTATATATCTGGATTTCAGTATAATTCACACAACCCTAATCACAATCGGAAATTTTCCATCTTGAATCGATCATCTATTTCTACCCTGCAGTATTCTAAAAAGGATTTGAATCAGCATGCCTAGGTGCTTAAAACACAGCAACAAGATAAACTTCTACTATAGGTAATTGAGGAAATGGGCAATGGAGGAAGGAAGGAAAATAAGAATAAGAAGAAAAAAAAACAAAAGCCAAGATGCGGTTATTACACTACATGCTGGCTTCTCTAAGGCAGGTTTAGTTGCCAGAAGCAAGCTACAGATTTGGCTTTGAAGGTCCTTGGAGCCAAAGCAAAGAAGGAAACAAGGTCAGTTGTATAATTCATGGAGAACAGGAAATAAAAACAAACTAGTTTCTTATGATAAGCACAGCTATTTCCTGAAAGCAAGGCCTGGTGGGCATTTTTCCTATGGTCCTAAGAAGAGGAGATGTGTAAAGCAGCGAGGGCTGTCTTCAACACATCCCTACGGTAAATGGAGGTTCCACAAGACTTAGAAATTCTGTTTCTCATAGACAGGCTGAAGGGCAGCTCAGAAAAAAGTAGTTTTGAGTAGCAAAATGGTCAGTGTGAATCCCTTGAGCTCACTTAATTCAGGGATAAAATCTATTCAGAAAAATGGATTCACTGGATTTCCTTTAGGAAGTCTTCCATAAATACTGTTTCTCACAGGTGGACAGCCAGGAGTTCAAGGTTATACCCCTTGATGATCAGCTGGGCTTCCGATTCTCTGCACTGCCTTCCAAGGGCTGGTCCAGACGTTTTGACAGTTTGATCAGTTACTCATCTAGTCTTTTCTTATACATGAGCTGTTTGGCAATCTGTTTGTCTGGTCTAAACTTAAGTTTAAGGCCTGATAGTTTGAGCTAAGCCAGTAAAGTGCAAGGTTGCTAGGTTGCACAATTCCAAGGGCATTGTTTACACTGAATTCTGAAATGGAACTTGAGTTTGTGGGATGTTTTTACTAAGAACACTTCTTTATTTTTCAGTAAAAATGTATGTAAAGGGCAAGAAGTCTTCAATGGGATGGATTTAAATTCATCTCAGCTCTCAAAGGAGGGCTCACTGAAGGTAGAATAGCACAGTGCTTAATAAAAAGGATTTTGAAGTCAGAGAAGACTGGGTTCAAGAATCTGTGTATTTCTGTGATGCTGGGCAAGTGACTTCGCCATTCTGAGCACCAGTTTCCTTGTCTGTAAAATGGTGTTATTAATAACTAGCTCACAGGGCTGTGAAAATTGAATGGAAAATGTATGTAGAGTATTTCACTCAGTGTCTGGCATATGTATAGTGAGTGTTTCATAAATGGAAGCTAGTCCTATTTTCATTTCCAGGTATCATAGCAACCATAGCAACCATCCTTACCTTTTGCATCCTCAGCTGCATCTTAAAGGATCCAGAAATGTAAAGAGACATGAACAGAGTAAAACAGTATAGAAGAATATATTTGGACTTTTTGGATTTTTTTTTTTTTTTTTTTGGCTGGGAAAGATTTGCCCTGAGCTAACACCTGTTGACAATCTTCCTCTTTTTTTTTTTTTTTCCCTCCCCCAAAAAATACATAGTTGTATGTTCTAGTTGTAGGTCCTTCTGGTTCTTCTAGGTGAGCTGCCCCCACGACATGGCTACTGACAGACAAATGGTGTGGTTCTGCACTCCGCAACCGAACCCGGGCTGTCAAAACAGTAAAAGTGCCGAAATTTAACCACTAGGCCATCAGGGCTGGCTCTTGGATTAATTTTGAATATTTGAAATAGATGAGATAAAAAGTCTCATCCTTATAACCAACCCAGGCTGAGTACCTAAGTACTTTTTTCTCCTTTCCTTTCCTGATATAAAGTGTGGTCCTTAGTGGAGATGCTGAGTGCGTAATGCTGGATGGTCTCTTGGTTTCAGGGTCTACTTCCGACTGACCTCTTCATGTTCTCGTTCTCCTCCTTCTATGTTCTGTGGCTTGGTGCTGCCATTTCCCAAGTCATAAAGATGGATATCATCCTCTACTTTTCCCTTACTCTCAGCCCCCTTGTCCAGCAATCACCAGCTCTTGTCAGTTATACCGGACTCCATTCACTTCTCTCCCTCTGGCTTATACCACCCTTGTTCAGGGCACGATTCTCTCTCCCCTGAATAACAATAGCTTCCCCTGGTCTCCCCCTTCAACCACACTCCTCTTCAATTCATTCTTCACATAGCAGCCAAATATTTCTTCTAAAAAGCAAATCTGATCATGTTATTTCCTTAATTAAAATCCGTCAATAGCTTTCCACTGTCCTTAGGATATGTTTCTCACTCTTTAATGCGGCTTACAAGCCTTTTCTGATTTGGTTCTTGCTAACTTCTCCTGGGGTGCCTTTCTGTCTGCCTCTTTGCTCACCTTGAAAACTCTTCCCTGTGATTCCATCTGCCTGGCTGATTCCTCTTTATCCTTCAGGCCTGCTGTGGCCTGAAACATGTCCCCTCAAAATTCATGTGTTGAAGTTCTAACACCCAATACTTTACAATGTGACTGTATTTGGAGATAGGGTCTTTAAAGAGGTGATTAGGTTAAAGTGACATCACTAGGGTGGGCTCTAATCCAATATGACTGGCATCCTTATATGAAGAAGAAATCAGGACATAAACATACAGAGGGAAGACCATGTGAGAACAAAGAGAAAAGATGACCATCTACAAGCCAAGGAGAGAGGCCTCAGAAGAAATCCTGCTGACACATTGATCTCAGACTTCTGGTCTCCAAAATTGTGAGAAAAAAAAATTTCTGTTGTTTAAGCCACCTGCTCCATAGTACTTTGTTCTGGCAGCCCTAGCGAACTAATACAAGACCTAAGCTGGGATGTCATTTCCCATCCCCTCAACCCAACCTCAACATCTGTGCACCTCTGATATATACTCCTGTAACACCTTCTAATTGTAATTTCTCCATTAGAGTTCTTGCCACAGTGTGTTGGAATTGCCTGTTTGGCTTTTTTTTTTTGACTGTTTATTTTGCTTTTGTTTTTTGATCTGTACTCCTATCTAAACCAGAAGCTTCACAGGCAAGGACTATGTCTGTTTTGTTCACCATTTTATCCCCAGTGCCCAGTATAGTGTCTTAGACATTCCAGGCATTCAATAAATAGTTGAATGAATTGAGGATGGTTAAAATCCTGGAGGTTAAACTAACGTTAATCAAATGTCACCTAGACCTAGGGACTAGGTTTTCTCTGAAAATTCAGTGTCAGAAGTTGGTTAAAAGAACGTTAACCAGGTTATGATTCTCAGCACAAATTATAGAAATCATTCGCCTTCTACCATTCTGGTTACACAGCAACCCTAAAACCAAACAGAAGATAGCAGAGGATGGTCTGCCTGACTGATGCAAACCCCTTTATAACTCCAAATGGAGCTAAGGATAACTGATTCAGACACAAGAAGAAAAATAAGCAATTATAAGTGAAGTCTGGCCCAGATTCAGCAGTGACAGGAGGGTTCTTATCCTTCACATTCATAATTCTTCAGTAGACATGCCATGTCAAGTGCCATTCCTCCTTCTGAGTACCATGGCTATACCTCATCTGGTCTGCAAGCCAATGCAAGAAGGTGGGGCTGTCAGCCAGCCAGCACAGAGCCTGGAGACAGAGGTTGGGGTCAGGAGTTATGAAGTCCAGGACGAGTTGTCAGACCAGGTTTTTACCCAACAGGTTCTTGATGAATCACTTAACCTGTGAACCAAGACATTCATTACCTGTATGACATATCCAGGTTACTTCCTGGTTCTGCAACCAGGAACTGCAACTGTAGGGAGACAGTGCAATTGTAGGACAATCTCCCCTTTGCATCAGCAATTAGTGTACATGTGACTTGCAAAATACTTTTATTAAGCACATTAATATCTGAGAATTAAAAGGAAATAAGATAGTACATTTTCCATGGGACAGCCAAGAAATTCAATTAGTACAAAAGATTTCTTTGGTGAACAACGAAACCCAACCAGAGCTAAGATGATCTCAGGAGATGTTTCTTTTCTTTCTTATTCTTGTTGTTGAAGATTCCTGCTCTTGTTTATTTTTAAACATCCTTTTATTGAGGTATAGCATATACATGGCACACAAATCATAAGCTCAATAAATGCTTTTAGTTTTTCAAATAACATTATTTCGCTGATTATGGAAACAGCACATGCACATTGTAGAGATATTTGAAAATATGGACAGAAAATAATTATCATTAATAATCCCACTCATAATCCCACCACACAGAGATCCCTTTTAATATTCTGGTGAGGAATTTTCCAACCTTCTGCAATAGGATCTATTAAAGTGCGTACTTTATAAAATTGTGATTGTGCAGTCCATACCGCCTTTATTATTTTATTGTGAATATTCCCCTATATTATCACATATTCTTCTACAACTTGACATTTAACAGCTGCATAGAATGTTATCATGTGATCCTACCCTATTTAACCAATTCTCTATTATTGAGCATTTAGGTTTTTTTAATTTTTTACTAATACAAATAATGCTACATAAATATTGTTCTATATAAACTCCTGCTCACATATGTTTATTGAAACATATGTGAAGGAAATTGCTATTCCAATTTCCTTAGTGAAGACGATCAGATGCCCTGATTTTGTGGGTCAGGTTTGGTTTATACTTGCAAGTCCCAGGATCCTTGGTATTATGGAAACATAGGGCCACAGTAGAGAGAAGTACTCAATTGAGGAAAATAGGGTTAGAAAGTAAATTTGCCAACTTATTTCAGTAGGGATGATAGTAACAGATTGAAGACTGTGCAAGCAAGACATCTAAGAACTCATGTAATACTGAAAATTAAAAGTGTGGCCAAATAATATTTCAGATAGTGATCTATATTTTTACTCTTCTTATACTTCTCCCCTGCCCATTCAAGCTGGTGGTCACCCTGTCCTCATTGTCTCGAGAGAGGGATGCCGCATGTTAGCAGAAATCTGCAAGACTTCCTGGCTTCTGTTTCCAAGGGGTTAAATTCTAGAATAGGGAGAGAGTAGATAATGTGTCTGTCTGAAACCAAAGCAATAGTGGCTAAGGGGAAGGGAAGTGATGAATGAACAGAGATCTCTGGGGCCTGGAGCAAAGGAAGGTGGTAGGAAAACCCTAAAGAGGAAGTAGCTTCATGGTGCTTCCAGGCACACAGGATCCTAGGCAGCCTTGCAAAGATTCTGGTGCCCGAGCGTGGGGCAGGAGCAGAGGGGCATGCTGACTGGACTGTGGGACATCTCCACTGCAAACTGGGCAGGCTTGTGACCTGGAACCAGATTGTAACCCCTATTCCCTCATCTTTGGCACCATGTAAGGTTCTGGAGCAATGGCACAAGCCAAAGTGAGTGAGGGGAACCCCCAAAGAATTAAGGCTGCTTCCCTGTGAGATGAGAGCTCAAAACAGAAACAGAAATTTAGAAAATCAAGTTATATTTCCTTGACACTTGGGCTTATGGTTTGAGATTTATACCCACTATAATTCGTCTATTTTCTGTAGAAATTAACAAAATTTTCAAAAATCCTAAAAAGAGTACTAATGGGAAACAGTGTCATTCTCAGCTATATTGCTTCAAATCCAGGCATATATTTTTATGGGGTGTAAAGCTTTCTGGGGCAGAGTGGTAGGACATAATCCATGTAAATTTTGATAATATCCTGGAGTTATTTAAAAATATCTGACATTCCTTCACACCATTTCAAAGGAATGAAGCAGTGACTTGGACATTTTAAGAATTGATTTATAATATTTAGAAACTTTAGAATTTGCTTTAGAAGTTTAAAAGTATGCTTTAGTGTTTATATTAACTTTCAGTGCAAGTTAACAATGTCACATGTTTTACCATTCAGTAAAGTCAATTAGTGGCTTATCAGGGTCTCTAATGTTCTAGCTTGATCTAAGAGTCAAACTTAGAGTATTTACATCATGAGCTCTATTCTCTCTGGCTACCCTGCAAAGATAACATTTCTCATAACCAGATTTGTGATAAGGATCAGACAGAGAACATTGCAGGTTATATTATCTGGTAAGTTCACATTGGGCAACTTTGCTTTGAAGTCTTTTAACCTGATCTGATTGGCCAACTAACTCTCAGAGGACTTGATTCAAATATAAGTGACCTAATGCTTTACAGGGAGATGTGGAGATGAGAGAGAGAGAGAGAGAAATAGACATGATGGAGAGACAGACATCGAATGAATGGATAACTGCTTTTCTAGAGGGGTCTGAACTAGAGAATTAGAGTCCTAGCTCTTCCTCAGTACTTATGTGATCTGAGGTAAGCGGGTTAAACCTCAAGGCCCCCCTCCTCCCCACCCCGTCACTGTCCCCTCATCCCCCAAATTCCTCCCCTTCCTCATGTGCCCCAAGAATGCTAGTAGTCTCCACCGACTTCCACGGGGACAGGCTCACGTGAGAGATGATGTGACCGAATGCTGCAAAGGCCCTGGCTCACCTGGGCACTCGGTGTTCACGCCCCCAGGGTCCTCCTCTTTTCTGATGAGGCTCCTTAAAATTTAGAGAGAGACTTATTTATGGAGACTGGCCATTTTATAATCCATATCTCCTTCCAGCAGAAGTGTTTTTTGGTTTTTTTTTAAGTAGCAGAAGGACAAACTTGACCGAGCGCTCTGGCCCTAGTTCTCTTTCTCTGCACGGTCTTGGTGCCCCGGAGACGCCGGATCAAGCGGCCAGTGATAAGACCCCCTCTGCGGTCGGCAGGGGCATCAAGATCAAGGCCACACTCCGCACGCGTGGCCAGTAATTCCTCTTTGCCTTTTACTCGAGGTAGGCACGGCCGGCCTTCAGGATGGGCTTGTCGTAGCGGCCACCTCCGGGCACCACGCCGACCACAGCTCTAGAGGCTGGCCAAGGAGATGACCTTCTTAGAGCCCCAGGCAACTTCACTAGGGTCTTCTTGGTCTTGACGTTGTGGGAGCTGATGGTGGCGTAGTTCCCGGAGGCTCGGCCCCCTTGCCCCAGTCTCCAAGCTTCTCCTCCAGGTAACACAGGACAGTGCCCTGGGGCATGGTGCCCATGGGGGGCACATTGCTGATGTTGAGCTGGGCCTTCTTGCCGCAGTACACGAACTGGCCGACGTGGATGCCCTCGGCGGTGACGAACAGCTCCGTCCGCTTCTTAAACAGGCACGGAACACGGAAGACCACCTAGGTGAGTGGCGCAGCCCGGGTCGTGGGTGACATCCTTCACGATGCCCTTGATGTAGCCGTGCCGCTCCGCGAACTCCACAGCACGCAGACGCGCGGCGCCCTTGCAGGGTTTCACGCGCGGACGGCAGAGCCAGCGCCTTTCCTTTGCCCGTGAATCGCGGGGCGCAGTGTGGCTCACGGTCAGCGCCCGGTCGGACCAGGCCCCGCAGCTGTCCCCCCAGGAGAAGTTTTAAGGCTGCTCATCGCCAGGTATGGCTCTAAAAGCAGGTAATTTCTTTCTCTCCCTCTCCACAGTTTAAAGACATTTTGCACGAACTGGTCATAATTGTAGATTCTCTAGGTTTTATTCTCAAAGCTGTTATAAACAGTTCCATGGTCATCGAGCTGGTCAGATCTTGTCTCACGGTCTCAGGCGAACAGAGGAGAAGGACAAATGCAGGGATTCTTGTTCGCTCTCGTACTTTGGAATCCGACCCCGTGGAAGAAAGAAAGGACTGAGAGGAAGTCGAGTTGAGACCTTTCTGGAACGCGCTGTTCCACGAAGTCAATTTACATTAGCCATCCTCATTTACAGAGGATGTTACAGCAGAGTTCGTGGAACACTGATGTTCTTCTGCAGCAGAACGGAGAAGTGAGGTTTTTGGGGGTCTTTCTAACTGGGAATTTTCAAGTCGAAGCAACAGTCAGGCAGTGATTCTCAGATGCATGCAAACAAGTCTGGGAATCTCTTTGTGGTGAGGGGAAAGGAAGGGCATGTAAAGTTTGAAAACCCATATTTGTATATATGTTTAGAAGATTACTTTTAAAATAACATGAAGTACATACGATGTGACAGTGTTTTTAATTCTTATCTAATGGGGATATGAGAAAATAAAGCTTGAGAAACTGCTTTAGGCTGCAAAAGAAGGTGCCAGAAGGTATAAAAGTATAGCCCCAGTGTGTGCTAACTAGGAAATCAATAGCAGTTTAATCAATATACAGAGTTACAGAGCTGGAGGGAGCTTAGAGACCACGTGGCCCAGGGATCAGCAAACTACAGCCCCATGAGCCAAATCCAGGCTGGCTGCCGGGTTTCTTTATGACGCGCTAGCTAAGAATGGTTTTTACATTTTTAAATGGTTGAGAAAAAAATCAAAAAGAGACTAATGTTTTATAACATGTGAAAACTATATAAAATTCAAAGTTCAGTGTCCATAAAGTTGTATGGGAGCACAGCCACGCTTATTGGTTAATGCCCTGTCTATTGCGGCTCTCCTGCTACAAAGGCAGAGTTGAGTAGTTGTGACAATGTATGGCCCGCAAAGCTTAAAACATTTATTATCTGGCACTTTACAGGAAAAAATGTTCTAACTCCTGATCTAGCTCAGGGTTCAAGCCAAGAAATTGAGGCCCTGAAAGGGTAAGTGGCTTGCCCAAGCTCAGACGGCTAAATAATAGTAGGTTCTTAGTATTATTCATGATATCCCTTTTCATTCTATGTCTTTTTAGTTGTCATTACTACGTCAGCAGTTCTCTTCTCTCTTTGAAGTTTTTCTAGCTCCAAAGATCTTCCCTAATGGAATTTTCTAGAGTGTACCCACAACTGTTTTTGACAAAGACAGGATATGTTTTGCTTTGCTTCAAATGCCCTTTTAAAGGATATTCAGGATTTTGCTGACCTTTCCAACTAAAGCATCTTGTGACCTGCCTGAAATTTCTTTATAAGTTAGTTTCTGAATCCATTAACAGGCAGTTTATTACCTTTTAAGAACTTTACAGGCAATTAGGATCTATTGCCACCAAGTGGCCAATGACACCTTGGTATGCTTGCCCAACTGAGCTGTCATAGAATTATCATAATATCACAAGGTCTCATAGTTGGAGCAGACCTTAAATTCCAACCACTTAACAATGAGTCATTGGTTAAAGAGATTGTAAAGCTCTCTAGTCAATTTTAGAAATAAAAATAGAGGGTTTATTTTAGACAAGCATGCATACTTAGTTACTTTTAAAGCCAGATATAAAGAAATGCAAAATCTCAAATACAATTTGGTGCTATCCGCAAGGCTTCAATTGTTGATAAAACTGACCCTGTTGTTAGACTATATCACAGCTTTTTAACTCATTCTGTTGTTTACATTTAAGTACCCCTCAGAGGTGTTTTAAAACAACCTGATATTATCAGCCCTCGCAGCTTGCTGGTATTTATCTTTTTATTAAAAGAGAAGTTGGTGGCCTCTGTAGCTGCTTACCATCCATCAGGACAAGCCTGCTCTCCTTCACGGCCCTTTCTCCTGTCACGTAATAGTGAACCGTGTGTTCATATCTTCTACCCATTTTTATACTGGGTTCTTGGTCTTTATTTCCTTTGACTTCTAAAAATAATTTATATATTAGGGATATTGCGCCTTATCTGTGATATATGTTGCAAATATTTTTCTGTCAGTTAGTGATTTGTCATTTGACTTTACTTTTGGTGTTCTTTTATGTGATGTGACAATTTTTTTATTTTTACATAGTCAACTATATCAGTATTTTCTTTTACTGAATCTGGATTTTGAGTCACAGATAGAAAGTCTTTCCCCAAGTTCAGGTTGTACAGGAATTCACCATTGATTTCTTCTAGTATTTATATGATTTTATTTTTTACATTTAGATATTCTGATCCATTTGAAGTTTGTTTTTGTATATGGTTTGAGGTATGGATCCAATTTTATCTTTTTCGAAATTGTTTTCAAGTTGTCCTCACATTATATATTTACCCCAGTGATTTTTAGATGCTTCCTTCATCGCATTCTAAATTTCCACATATACTTACGGTTTAATTCTGGACTTTGTATTCTGTCACATAGATCTGTCTGTTCATGTGCCAATACCAAACTTAATTATAGAAGTTTTATAATATATTTTACTATCTGGTACAGCTGCTTTTCTCTTATAGCTCTTCTTTTTCATATTTTTTAAAAAAGCTATACTTGCATGTTTATTTTTCCATATGAACTTTAGTATCAGCTTTCTAGTTCCAGAAACAAGCTTATTGGTATATTTATGGAGAATCCCATTTAATTGAGAAATAAACTTGGGAAGACATCTTTTTAATGTGAGTGATCATATTTGAGAACATAAAATGTCTTTCCATTTGTTCAAGTCTATTTTTGGGTGTTTCAGGAGGTTTTAAAGTTTTCAGGTTTTTTTTTTTTTGGTGAGGAAGATCAGCCCAGAACTAACATCCATGCCAATCCTCCTCTTTTTTCCGAGGAAGACTGGCCCTGGGCTAACATCTGTGCCCATCTTCCTCCACTCTATATGGGACACCGACATGGCATGGCCTGACAAGCGGTGCCTCGGTGTGCGCCTGGAATCCGAACCCGGGCCGCTGGCAGCGGAGCACTCGCACTCAACTGCTACACCACAGGGCCGGCCCCTAAAGTTTTCAGGTTTTAAAGTTTTCTTCATATTGATTTTGCCCATTTCTTGTTAAGCTTATTTCTTTGAATTTATTTATTTTTGTTGCTATTGTAAACAGGGCTTTCTCCTTGATTATATCTTGTAACTGGTTATTGTTATCTAAAGGCTATTGATTTCTATACATTAGTTTTATATCCCGCTAATTTTAGAATTCTTTTGTTACTTAGTTTTACCATGGATTCTCTAAGATTTTTTGGGTATACTATTGTGTCATCTGTACGATGCGGGCTTTAGGACTGAGGTGTATATATTTTATTACATTACGGAAATATGAATTAATTCCTATATTCTTGAGTGCTTTTTTACATCAGGAATAGGTGTTGAGTTTTGTCAAATATTTTTCCACCCTTTATGGAGGTCATCATATGATTTTTCTCCTTAGATCTATTAATATGGTGAATTATAGTAATTGATTTTCTAATAATGAACCACCCTTGTACTCCTGGAATAAAGCCATTGGACATGGTGTATTATTTTCTTAATGTGGCATCGGATCTTGTTTACTAATATTTTAATTTAGGATTTTTGCATCAACATACATAAGTGATATTTTTCTGTCATTTTCTGTACCTTATTTTTGTCAGGTTTAGGAATCAATGTTATGCTTTAATTCATGAAAAGAAAATTTGGATGTTTTCTCTCCTCTAGAACAGTTTGTGTTGCATTGGGATTATCTGGTCTTGGAGGACATGATAGAATTTTCTTTGAAACTGAGCCTGCTGCTTTTTTGTGAGTAGTTCTTGGATAACTTTCTCTATTTTTGTGTGGACGTTGATGTGTTGAAGCTTTTTATCTCTACTGGAGTCAGTTTTGATAGACTGTATTTTAGTAGGAAATTATCCATTTCATCTAAATTTTCAAATGTATTTGCATAGTGAAGTACAAAAGATTCCCTTGTGATTTTAAAAAATATTTTCTTTGTTTCAATGATTATTTCCCTTTTGTCATTTATTATTTTGTTTGATTTTTGTTAGTTTTTCAGAGAACCAGAGTTTTGATTTATTAATTAGTTCTACTGTTTTTCTGTTCTTTACCTCATTGATTTTGGCTTTTAGATTTATTAGTTCCTTCCTTATCCTTTCTTTTGGTTACTTTGTTTTTATTTTTCTAGCTTTTTGAATTTAAATCACTTATTTTCATTGTTTAATTTTTATTGCTATGAGTGTTTAAGACTATGAATTTTCCTCAGATCACTTTTAAGTGGATCCTGTAGATTCTAATATGTAGTGTTTCAGTCTTGTTATTTTTTTTCAAATTCAGTAATTTCAAAGAAAATAATTCATATTTTCCCTTTGATTCAAAAATTGCTTAATAGAAGGTTTCTTAATTTTAAGGTGAAATGGCCTTTTTGTCTTTGATTTTGCCATTAATGTCTAGTTTTATTGCATTGTGATTATCTTAATTCTCTCTCTCTCTTTCTTTTTTTGGTGAGGAAGATTGGCCATGAGCTAACAGCCGTTGCCAATCTTCCTTTATTTTATATATGGGACGCTGCCACAGCATGGCTTGATGAGTGGTGCGTAGGTCCACGCCTGGGATCTGAACCTGCAAATCCCAGGCTGCCAAAGCAGAGCATGAGAACTCAACCACTATGCCACTGGGCCAGCCCCTCTTAAATCTCTTTTTAACTAGTATCTCCCTTTTTCTCCATTGATTTATTGGAGAAACCAGGCCGTTTATCTCGTATAATGTTCCATGTCCTGGATTTGGCTGTTTGCTTCCTCATAATGTCATTTAACTTATTTTTTAATATTTCATGTTTCCTGTAAATTGCTGTTTACACCTAGAGGTTTGATGAATCTGATTACTGTTTTATGCAATAATACTTCATGGGGATGCTATATACTTCCCATTGCAATATGTCATGAGCATGGAATGTCTTGTCCTACTTGAGTGATGTAAATCTTATTCATTGGGTTTAGGTGAGTCAGCCTGATCCTCCATCATAAAGTTCACTATCAACCTTTTATGTAATGGTTTTAGCATCCACTGATATTGTACCCTCCACCCGTTATTTCATTGGGTGTAGCAAAATGGTGATTTTCCTGTCATTCCTTTTGCTATTTTTGGTTGTTGTAGTGCTATTTACTTTTTAAACAGCTTTACTGAGATATAATTTATGTATAAGAAAATGCATGTATTTGAAGTATACAATTTAATTATTTTTGACAAATTTTTATTCCAACACAGATTATTATATAATGTATTAATAAATATTATATATTAATAACTGAATTCTTCTATAAAGAAGAATTTTTCATCATCAACTATTTGATTACTCTGAAATACAGTTAATTTGTCAGTTAATTTGTAATGAGTTGGTGCCCTGGAAATGTCCACTGATGACAAAGTGTTTTTTTTTTCAATTCTTTTTTTTTGAAGGGAACTCGGTTAGAAAGGTATTATTATGAACTCATGGATTTTTATATATTTGAAATGTTCCAATCAATTAGTCACTGTCCTTTTATTAATGCTCATCTTTTCCCATGTTAGGCTCATTGGGGCCCCTTCAAATTGGCTCTTATGTCTTTTTGATACAATTCCAATAGTCTTTGATAGCTTCTTTGCTTTTTGGCACAAAAAGATGTCATCAATTTGTCTTATATATTTCCTACCACAGACCTGGAGTCAACGTTTTTCTAAAGACTCTTGGTTCCTTTTGGTGGAGAATAGTATTTAGAGCTATGGGCTTTTTAAAATGTTTTTATTTTTAACCTTTCTAAAATTATCTGTTGGTTCATTACTAATTACTAATGGTATACATTATTGACATACATTATTGGGATAATTTTTTTATATTAATTGTTTAAGCTAATAGTGTTTGTGTGTTTTTTTTTTTGTTTTTTTTTTGGTGAGGAAGATTGGCTCTGAGCTAACATTTGTTGCCAATCTTCCTCTATTTTGTGTGTGGGATGCCACCACAGCATGGCTTGATGAGCAGTGCATTGGTCTGCGCCTGGGATTCGAACCTGTGAATCCCAGGCTTCCAAAGCAGAGCGTGCAAACTTAACCACCACGCCACCAGGCTGGCCCCTAGGTTTTTGTTTTTTTTTTTTTTTTGGGTGAGGAAGATCAGCCCTGAGCTAACATCCATGCCAATCTTCCTCTTTTTTTTGCTGAGGAAGACCAGCCCTGAGCTAACATCTATTGCCAATCCTCCTCCTTTTTTTCCCTTTTTCTCCCCAAAGCCTCAGTAGATAGTTGTATGTCATAGTTGCACATCCTTCTGGTTGCTGTATGTGGGACACCGCGTCAGCATGGCTGGACAAGTGGTGCATCAGTGTGTGCCTGGGATCCGAACCCCGGGCCACCAGTAGCGGAGTGCGTGCACTTAATCGCTAAGCCATGGGGCCGGTCCTCCAGGTTTGTTTTGTAATGTCAGAGCTAAAGAATAGTTTGGGGTTATTTCAAGTAACATTATTCTTTTTTGCCTATTATCTTTACTCATGTGGTCTGACTTTACTTACCACAAAAATTATGAAGAAAGGGCACTGGAGCCAACAAATCAGGAGACCTGGGGACTCAGGCTCACCCTGCAGGTGGCATGAACTTGAGTGAACTACCTGCTCTCTCCTTTATGTTTCTGACTCCTGGTCTACCTAGGCAGGGGTGAAGACAGTGGGCTGTCTCTGTGGATGGCCTACAGCTGTGTATGCTGCTTGGTGTATATCACCTACTCATTTGGGTTCGACAGTCGGTTGGTCTTAGCCAGAGAAGCAAAGGCAACCAAGAAAGGTCTATGTGAGGGGCCAGATAAGTTAGAGACACTTGTTCCTTTCCATCTTCCAGACCCAGAAGAAGGAGAGGAGTAGGAGTGAAAGGATAGACCATGACCATTTCTCATTCCATTTCTTTCAAGCCAAAGTTGGCCTCGTGATGGGAGGAGGAGAATGTGATCGTTAAATTGGATATGAAATTCAAATTTTGAACTCAACCAGACTATTTAGTAAATGAAAGTGACTGGAAAGGTATAGATTCTGCCCAAAATGTTGTTAAAGGATGGGAAAGAGAGATTCAACAAAGCCTGATCAAAGGCAGTGGCGGGAGAAAAGTAAAACTGTTTGAGTTTGTAGCCCATTGTGTTCAGAATGTTCAATAAACTAGGTATCTTTGGTAACCGTGATGGCAGAAGTTAAATTTTTATATTCATCAGTGTAACAAAGAGAGATTCTGGAACAGAAAATTTAGAAGGAATTTCTTTACTTTAAGCTTGTTGTTACATGCCTTCAAGTCAGCTCCGACTCCTGGTGACCCTATGAATGAGTGCTGTCCACAATGTCCTGTCCTCAACAGCCCTACTCAGCTTCTGTAGACTCATGCCTGTGGCTTCCTTTATGGAATCAATCCGTCTCAGATTTGGTCTTCTTTTCCTGCTACCTTTTGCTTTTCCCAGCACTGTTGTCTTTTCCAAAGAATCCTGCCTTCTCATGATGTGCTCAAAGTAGGACAGCCTCAGTTTATCATTTTTGCCTTGCGTGATATTTCAGACTTATTTTATTCTAGGGCCCACTTGTTGGTCTTTCTGGCAGTCCAGGGAATCCATAGAGCTCATCTCCAACATCATATTTCAAATGAACCAATTTTTTTTTTCCTATCAGCCTTCTTCACTGTCCAGCTTTCGCACCTATACGTGGGAATTGGGAATATGAGGGTGTGGGTAATCTTGGCCTTGGTCTAACGACGCTTCCTTCCACTTGATGATCTTTCCTAATTCTTTCATTGCTGCACCTCCAAGTCTCAGTATTCTCTTGATTTCTTGGCTGTAGTCTCCATTTAAATTGATGACTGAACCAAGGTAAACAAAGCCATTAACAATTTCAGTGTCTTCATTGTCTACATTAAAGTTGTGTAGTTCTTCTGTAGTCATGATTTTTGTCTTCTTGATGTTCAAAGGCAGTCCTGCTTTGGCACTTTCTTCTTCCTCTTTCGTCCGAAGTTGTTTCAAGTCGTTGCTGCTTTCTGCCAGTAAGATGGTGTCATCTGCATGTCTTAGACTGTTGATCTTTCTTCCACCAATTTTAACTCCCCCTTCATCTGAGTCTAGCCCAGTTTTTCATACGAGATGATCTGCATACAGATTAAACAGATAGGGACATAAAATACACCTTTGTCTGACACCTTTGCCTATAGGAAACCATTTTGTATCTCCATATTCTGTCTCCACTCCTTGTCCACAATACAGATTACATGTGAGGACAATCAAGTGCTGAGGCATGCCCATTTCTTTTGGAGCAACACATAGCTTTTCATGATCTATGCGGTCTAAGGCTTTGCTGTAGTCTATAAAGCATACAGTAACCTTCTGAAATTCTTTGGAGCACAGAGGTTGATTGTCTCCCCTACTCACTCACCTCAGACTTTTCCTGTAATTCATGTATGCTCCACTAGGTGGCAGCAAATAGCTTGGCTATGCCATCCATGAGCTCAAATTATAATTTTCTGCTTAAATTTCATTGTAGATTTTTAACTGTATATTTTTCAAATAAAAACTAACAACGTTATTTAAGTATATTAATAAAAACTTTAAATTATTAAGTGTTGCTTTATACTAATAGAAATCAATATTGACCAATCAGATGTTTTTTAAAAAAGTCTAAAAGGCCGCATAAATAAAGCTATTTTTCATTCTATTGCTAGCTAATCCTGTTCTTTTTTTCTTTTTTTTGTTCAGGAAGATTGGCCCTGAGCTAACATCTGTTGCCAATCTTCCTCTTTTTGCTGAGGAAGACTAGCCCTGAGCTAACATCTGTGCCCATTTTCCTCTATTTTGCATATGGGATGTTGTCACAGCATGGCTTGATGAGTGGTGCGTAGGTCCATGCCCAGGATCCAAACCTGCAAGCCCTGGGCCACCAAAGCTGAACACCCGAACTTAACCACTATACCACCAGGCCAGCCCCAGCTACTCCTGTTCTTATCTCTGGATTGACTAGAGTACTATTCCTTAATTCCCTCTGATGTTCTCTTGTAGTAATGTCAATAGGAAATGGCTGGCATAGCTCTGAGACTTCAGCTAAATTGGGTAACACAAATTTCTTGTAGTTTCCTTCTGCTACTGGCTCTGGGATGTTGGGGTTCAGGTAATAATTTTTGTGTCTGCCTTTTTTTTTTTTAACTTGTCCGTAAGTTTCCATTTCTTATTTTCAGAGTTTCGCTTTTATCCCTTCTATTGGCAGAATCAAGAAATGAGAATTTCTGACCTGCTGAGACCAAAAATCCCCATTCCACCAGGTTACTTTCTTCAATTAGAGGACAGTAATTTTCCACTGATTCATAGAATGACATCACTTTTTTCCCATCAGCTTTCTAACTGGAAATTCATTTAAACTACTTTACATAGGATAGTACTTACTTTGCCACATCGTAGCCACAAATCTGAATTATTTTAGAAAGTTCTAGACACAGAGGGCATTTTAAGCCAAAATGTAAAGTTTCTGAGCAGTAGTTCCACAAACCTTTATATAGTTTTAAAAAATAAACTCTCAACTTTTCATTACAAAATTTCTAAACATTCAGAAAAATAGTGCACTGAATACCCATATACCACCACTCAGATTGAACAATTATTAATATTTTACCACATATTTTAATATATGTCTATAATTTTTTGTGAAACATTTAAAAATTGCGGATATTGTGACCATTTACCCCTAAACAGTTCAGCCAGCATCCCCTAAAAATAAGGACGTTCTCCTACATAACCACATTATCACCCTAAGAAAATTAACAGTACTTCCTTAATTTTATCTAATAAGTAGTTTATATTCACATTTCCCAAATTTCCCTCAAATTCAAGTTTCACACATTACTTTTGGTTGCTATTTAGAATCTTATAATCTAGAAAGGCCTTTCGTTAAGTAATGATATTGACTTTTTGAAGAGACCAGGACAGTTGTCTTATAGAATGTAGAGTATTTTGGATTTGTCTGACTTTTGCTTGTAGTGCAGTTTGATTCAATATTGTCAAATTGATTTTATGATAACTGATTCCTGTCACCATGTGAAAGTTTTCAGAAGTTGCAGTGGTTTGAAGCCACAAAATCTTTTGGTCTGACTGATTCTTTCTGGAAGACTGTCAACCATAGAATGTCAGAGCGGGAAAGCCCACCCCCACTGACCCATGAGAAAAAGGTGAGTATGATAGTTTCCTGCTGCTTCTGGAACAAGTTACCACAAACATAGTAGCTTAAAACAACACAAATATGTTATCTTATAGTTCTGAAGGTCAGAAGTTCAAAATGGGTCTCACTGGGCTAAAATCAAGGTGTGGGCAGGGCTGCATTTCTTTTTGGAGACTCTAAGGAAAACTCTGTTCCTTGCTTTTTCCAGCTTCCACAGACCATTTTCAGTCCTTGGTTTATGGTCCCTTCCTCCATCTTCAAAGCCAGCAGAGTAGCATCTCCAAATCTCTCTAACCCTGACCTTGACTTTCCTGCCTCCCTCTTCTACTGATAAGGACTCCTGCGATTACACTGGGCCCACCTGAATACAATCCAGGATACTCTTCCTGTCTCAAGGTCAGCTGATGAGCAATCTTAATTGCATATACAACCTAATTCTCCCTTGCTGTGTAACATAATGTATTCACAGGTTCTGGGGATCAGGATGTAGACAACATTGGGGCCATTATTCTGCCATAACAGCAGGTGACCTGACAAAGAGTTGTAAGTTACTCCCAAGAGTCCTTTTAATACACTGCAACCTTATATGTTTGTTTGTTTTGTATTGGAATTCTGTAAAAGGTGATCCTATGTTGAAGAAAGTTTAATAAAAGAGGCATTAGAAGGATTTTATGACAAAATTACTTTCTTGTAACCAGGTGGATCCACAGTTTGGTTCTGGAGGATAGTGCTGATTTGTGTATCTGATATACCTGAAGTCAGATTGTTTCACTTGCCCATTTTATTTTGATAAGGAAGTTAAATGTTTTCTTTGATTATAATTAAAGAATCTCCATGGCTTAAATCTTATAATTCACTTCAACTCAACGTCTCAAATTGTAGTTATCTTCTTCTATCATGTCAAGCTACAGTAAAAGAGTCCAAAAATGTAGGTGGGGTCACACATAGCTCCTTCTAGGTTATCTGTTCAAGTCAGAACTGAGGTGTGGATCATGAGATTGATTCCCAGACTCATGTAGTGTCAAGACTTAATACTTTACTAAAGGGTGAGGTTCTAAAGTGGTCTCAGGCCCACTCAATATCCGCAGGGCCCTCTGGGTGCTGATCTCCTGTTATTATAACTTTTATAACTACTAATGCAATAGAAATTTTTGTTTCTGCTTCACATATTTTTCTCAGATTTAAGAAAAATCAGACTCATTGATGTTTCGTTAAATGCAATAAAATCTGTCCTACTAATGTGGGGGTTTTTCTGAAGTGGCAAATGAAAATTGTTGGGTATTATTGATCAGATAGGAAAATCTAGATTATTGGGAAAGGAAAATTATGAGGTTTTAGTTAGTAGAAGTGAAATGTTTTAAGTTAGTACATTTAGGGGGCTTATTGAGGGAGTCAGACAAAATAAGAAGGAAGAAACCACAGAATCTTGAGTTGAGCCAAGAAAATAGCTCGAGTTGAACCAGATGTATGAGAGAGTTCAGCTCAAGTCTGAAATTTCTACTCTTGGGTGCCCTGATTATGAGGCTTACTCTTTAAATTAGTGATATTATAATGAGAAAAGCCACAGCCTCCACCTTGGGGGAAGGTCTGGAAGGAGTTTGAGAGGGGCTTGTGAAGTGGACTGAGGAAGTGATCTTGAAGGCGTGGTCTTGGATTGCAAATAACAGTGATTATACAGGCCTGTGAGCTCA
This sequence comes from Ceratotherium simum simum, assembly GCF_057802395.1. Classification (NCBI taxonomy): domain Eukaryota; kingdom Metazoa; phylum Chordata; class Mammalia; order Perissodactyla; family Rhinocerotidae; genus Ceratotherium; species Ceratotherium simum. The sequence goes on along the minus strand of NC_141914.1, from coordinate 23,274,482 downwards.
AGAACATCTTGGAACTTCAACTATGTTGAATGTCCCACTTAGGTGGTTGTGTCAGGGGAAGTAAACTGAGTGTTTTTGTGTGGTATCCACATTGTGTCATTTGTTCTGCCCAGTGGCCATTGCTACCTGGGAGAGAAACCCAGGGCCATGGGAATTTAGAGCTTATTCTTCTGTGTGTTCTAGATCCTGACCAAGAGGGCCACCTGCAGGGGTCAACAGAGAAACTAGAGATACTGCAGGATGCTTAGAAGTAAGTGAGGAGAATGCATCACCTCCATTAAGGAACCTGCAGGAGAGGGTTTCCCAACAGTGGAGGGGGTCTCACACCCATGAGCAAAAGAGTCAGCTATGAATACCCACTGGGTACCAGTCAATATGGGACTTTTCTGTCCAACTTGCATTTTCTTCCTCCCTGTGCCGCAACCTTGGAGGGGTTAACCATACATGTAGGGTGGAGAGGGCACAGCACATCTGGGGTAAATAGGGAACTAGCTGACCACATCCCCTTCCCTGACTGCTGGCTTCTCTCTCTGCAGGAGGCGTGAGCTGAGAGAAAAGGAGGACACCTAAATTAAACCAAGAGTTTGACTAACAAGAAACTGGACATTTTAATTACTGATTAGAACCTCGTATCACCTAAGAGTTACCAGAAAAGTCATACCCAAGTTTTTCATTTAGGAGCCGGAGAACTAGGCTCACAGAGCAGATTTGGATGGATATGTGAAACAAAAATAAAGTTACTTTAGGATTATATCCCACGAGCCTTGCTTGTTCAGTATGATTGTTACAGTTGTGGAAGTCCAGGATGGAGATGCCTGGTGCCTTGATTAGCATGCTGGGGGATGGGAGAAGGGTCAGGAGACTGGAAAAGAGGAGAGACTGAGGAATGCTAATGACATCTTGTTTGTGTTATATTTGTCTTGAAGTTTACTTGTCATATCTGTATAACAAAGAAAGTGATTTTTAAAATTATTCTTTGAATGTTTTACCTTCCACCTTATCTAAGGTCACTTAATATTGGCCAGGGTGTAGGAAATGGATTAACATTCTCGTTGGCCTATCCAATCAAGAGTTCTGGCGGGTTTCGCTCAAGAGCCCATGAGTGATTTCTTCTAATTACTGACAACTATAATCTTGGCTTTCTTAGTCCTTAAATCATAGCTAAACTACCTCAGGTGAGGCTGTGTTTCTTCCTCTTTCCTTCCTTCCCTCCCACATTTCAGTGATGTTATATAACATTACAAAAGAAAGAAGTAAACAAACGATAGACTCTATTTTCCTCCCCTGTGTTCCCTCTTCTTCCTTTTCACTGAAACTTCATTGATGTTATTCTGTGTGGACATACTCTTCTGTGTCCTGCTCTCCCCTTAACGTTACTTCTAATCTTGATGACGAGTTTTGACATAGTGCACACACTTGTCATATCTGATGGCTGTGGGCTCTTCCACAATGGGATTACAGCGTAACCACCTCGGTGTTGGGCGTCTGGATGCTTTCCTGTTTGTGTCACAGGACCTCAGCAGTGTGTCAGTGCTCCCCTGGGTGCAGTCTCCCTGCACGTGGCCCCGGCAGGTGCTCATTTAGCTGGAACACGGTACTAATTAATTTTGCTGCCTATTGGATTATTTCCTTAGGAGTGTGTACATAAAAGAGAAATAACTAGCACAAAGGCTAAGAAGGGTCTGTTAGACTTTTAAGCCTTTTGCCAGAGGACGGTCTAGAAAACTTGAGCCAGCTGACAACTGGTTCATCTAAGGATAAGATCATGATAGATCACATCAGAAGATCCAGGGAAACTTGTCTTTCATCAAAATCCAAGAAGGCCTTTCTGATAAGCTTCAAAGAATTACTTTTGGAACCATGTTGTGAAGGTCTTAATTTTATTTAAAAATTTTTGTTTTTCAACTAAAATTTTAGCTTCTTGGCAGACTTTTAGATTCTTTCTGTTTGTGTGAGTGTTTGATGGACTGACGTCTCTTGTGACAAATGGGGCCAGTCAAATCACTGAAATTCTTTTGTGTGATTTTTTTGACTGGTGAATTCTTTTTTATCCTTTGGGTGATTTTTAACATTAATTTTTTTTATTATGGAAATGAAATAACCTTAAATTTTAAAAAATTAAAAAAAATGGAAAGAACAGAAAAATGAAGCCCCATGTACCCATCACCCAGCGTCAACAACCATGAACTTTCTGCTGTTCTTTCTTATCTTTCTCCCGATATACTTACTTCCTCCCTCATTGTGGTATTTTAAAGCAAGTCCCAGGCATCATATGATTTCACATAAATACTTCAGTGTGCATCATGTTTTGTTAAATGACTTCAGTCCGTATGACAAAGCAAATGGGGTAAAATGTTAACAATAAGTGAATCTGGGTAGAAGGGGTACCATGTTCTTTGTACTACTTATTTTTGCAAATTTTCTGTAAGTTTGAAATTATTTCTAAATAAAAAGTGAAAAAAAAGAACAAAAAACATGACCACAGCATCACCATGTATGATACTCCAAGGAACAGATTTTCCTTGTTTTCCTATAAATCATGCTCATAGAAAGGAATTAAACGAAAAAAACAGAAAAATATTAAAAAGAAAATAAAAATCACTTATAATTCTAACACCAAGACATAATCACTATTAAATGATTATGTATTTTTTTCCAGGCTGTTAAACAGACGCAGATACACACAGACAGACAAGCAGACACAAACATATGCATATCATTCAAAAAATCAAGTAGCACTAAAGGGCCTATAATCAAACACGCCGATTCCCATCCTCCCATCCTCTCCAGTCCTGTCCCCTGAAGTGCTTGCCCCTGCTTGCTCTCTCTTTTATCTGCCAGCGGGCTCTCTCTCATGGCAAAATGCCAGCTGCAGCTCTGTTTTCAGCACAGTATCTTTCTGGTAAACCACAGCTCTTAAGATGAAAGGGAATCATATTTTGCTTGTTTTTTCTCAGGAGAGTATGTTTTTCATTTTGTGTTTGATCTTAAAAAGGCTTTGTTTGTGGGTGGTGGATCCTGAAGATTGGCTTATTCATCACCCACTTTGACCTGCTTCTAGCATGTCTTCCTATACTATAGAGGCTAGACAGCAAAGGCCACATTTCCAGACTCCCTTATAGCTAAGATTCTGCACATGGCTGATGGAAGACCTGGAAAGTTGATGTGAATGGGACCAAGCACAATGGCAGAGAGGGTTGGTTCCTCCAGGTGCAATGAAGGTTCTAGTGTCTGGTTTCCTGTGTCATGGGTGCTGAAGGGAAGGCAGGAGAGGTAGTGAGGTTTTTGCCAGAACAACCTCATGGAGGAATTAAGTATTTCTCCTGGGTGCATTGTTCCTGGTTGTGCAGCATTCAAGCTTGGATCATCAGAAGTTTATAAGCATCCTATACCCTATAACAAATCTCTTTCTGCTTAAACTAGCTAGAGTGGATTCCATTGTCTCTAAGAAATTCAATAGAAGAAATCATTGAACTCGATGGTATTTCTTGAGTATTTAAAAGCAAACCCTCTAAACTTCAGTCACTGTGGTTTTAATGATTTTCCATATTTTTCCCATACTTCCCTGGAGGCAATACTTTTACGTCACTTATTTCATTTGGCAAATGACCATAGTTGGTAATTATGGCAGGTAATATTATACCCTCTTTATATAAGAAACTGAAACAAAGAAAGATTAAGTACCTCATCCAAAGACATATAGTTCATCTGTTATGCTGCTTAGAAGCCCACTCCTAGTTTTCCACTATTTCGTATGCCCAGCCTGTTCATGAGTAAATAAAACTAATAAAAAAATAGTTCCATAAAAGTCCTGGGCCCCATTATAGTTCTAGCAAAACTTTATAGGAGTGGCAACTGACCTAACAGGGTGATTCTTATCTAAAATGGTATGCTTATCTGTTTAACACTTCATTACATGGTTATTAAATTCTTTTATTTTTCTGATCTAATGTTTTTGCTCAACGTACAAAATCTGGGAAGTATAGACAATTTTAAAGAAGCATAAATGATTAGTGCACCATCAAGCAGCAATCTGTTTATTTATTTATTTATTTTTTTTGTGAGGAAGATCAGCCCTGAGCTAACATCCATGCTAATCCTCTTCTTTTTGCTGAGGAAGACTGGCTCTGAGCTAACATCTATTGCCAATCCTCCTCCTTTTTTTTTTCCCCAAAGCCCCAGTAGATAGTTGTATGTCACGGCTGCACATCCCTCTAGTTGCTGTATGTGGGACGCGGCCTCAGCATGGCAGGAGAAGCAGTGCGTCGGTGCGCGCCCGGGATCTGAACCTGGGCCACCAGCAGCGGAGCGCGCGCACTTAACTGCTAAGCCACAGGGCCGGACCAGCAATCTGTTTATAATTTGAATATTTTTGGAGGTCAGAGAGTAAAACAAGACATTTAAAGAAAATTGGAAAATTTTGAGCAATAACCACATCTTTGGGTTGATGTCAAGGAGAACAGGCACATTCTTCCAAAAACATTTTCTGTTGCTTTTGTCAGAGCTCAAATCCTGTACTGACCCTGAGGGTTATTCTCTTACCTATCTTCCCTATACTTGCAAGCATTTGCCCTCCATGTGCTGGGAACTCAGTCCTAGAGTTAATTGCTTTTATTGGTTCTGGCCTCCTACTCTAGCTAGCTATCCAGGTAGCTAGTGTCCAAATTTCAGAGGGAGGCAGCTCATGATGTGTCTTTTCTCCCCTCTTCCTTCAGTCCAGCTCTTGATATAAACAGGTGCCTCTACCTCCAATCCAAACCCCCCCACTCTTGTGCAGGATTCAGGGGAGAGGAGGGACATGGTGGTCATTCCAGCAGAGGAGATGGTCCTCTAGCCCCACTTGATGCCTGGTCATAGTTGTCCTTCTAGTCCTCAGATGCATCTTCGTGCTAGTTCTGCCTGGTGGGCTGCCCCTGTTGGGCCTTCTTCTAGTAGTTCTTCACTTCTCATGCCACTGGCTGAGCAGCTCCCCTAAGGCTAAAACTCTTCTCCCTATCTTTGGAATGCGTCTTTGTTCCATGACTGGTCCTCCCCTGTACTTGTTGTGTCCCTGACCCCTACCTCACTCCTTCATAATAGCAAAGTTCTCGTCCAACCCCTAGTACCCCTAATACTTTTCCACGATCCAGGACAGGAAATCCAGGGTCTCTTGGAGACCGGTGATCTCACTACAACAACTTCCTTCCACCTACCCCAATTCCACCCACTTTTGGGAGATGCCTTTTTCTCCAATGGACTCCTAAAATGGCCAGCCAGGCTCAGACCAATGCAGGCCACCTCCTCTGGTGATTAACCAGCACCCCTTACTGATGTTCTCTTGCTCTTCCAGCACTGATGAGTTCAAATGCAGGAGAGGAGCAGTGGAAACTGGCTCCATGCAGAGCGGGCCCACAGCTTACACGACTTTAGCCAGGCCAACAGGAGAGACAACATTGCCCTGCAATGCAACTTTTAGAGACAGAGGTAGGGCAGCCCCAATTTCCCCCAGATTGAAACTAATGCAATTAGACAGGTTTTGATAATCATAGGGACTTTTAGGGTGATAATGTTATGTGCTGATTGTTACCTCTAAAGTTCGAATGTAAATTCTTAAAATCTTCCAGGAGACGCTTTCATTTGAGTGAAAATCCTTCATAACTATATAATTCATTTTTATTTTCAAAAGAAAGATAGAGAAATAGTTTCACATTGCCAATGGACTCTAAAGAATCTTTCCCAAAACTCCTAACTTATTTTACATCAGAGAAAAACAAACCCTAGTTTGTTGAAGCTACTGTTTTTCAGGTTTCTGCTACTAACAGATAATAGATTGAGAGAACATGGTTGTTAATTATCTAAAACCAAAACCCAGGAAGACTCAGAACACAAGGTTTATACTTTCTCAAACAGATCTGGAGGAATAGCACATTGGTCAGAACTTTTTTCTAGGAGGAGAGAGAGTGAGCGGGTTGGAGGGCAGAGAGCTAGAGTGAGAGCAGGTGTGGATCTCTGGGGAAGGCCCTGGTCTGTTGCCCTGAGCTGGCAAAGCTCAGGGAAGGAGATGACAATAAAAATGCTGTGTTAGTTTTCTGTTGCTGCTGTAACAAATTACCACAAATTTAGTGGCTTAAAACAATGTTAAATTTATTATCTTACAGTTCTGGGGGTCAGAAGTCCAAAAAAGGTGTCTCAGGCTAAAATCAAGGTGTTGACAGGGCTGGTTCCTTCTGGCAGCTCTGGAGAGAATTGGTTTTCTTGCCTTTTCCAGCTTCTAGAAGCCATCTGCATTCCTTGGCTTGTGGCCCCCTTCCCTATTCAAAGGCAGCAGTGGTTGGTGAAGTCTTTCTGACATCACGTCACTCTGATGGTGATTTTTCTGCTTCCTTCTTCCACTTTTAAGGAGTCTTGTAATTACATTGGGCCCACCTGGATAATTCAGAATAATCTCCCTATCTCAAGGTCAGCTGATTAGCAATCTTAATTCCATCTGCAGTGTTAATTCACCCTTGCCATGTAATTTATCATCATCATAGGTTCTGGAGATTAGGGCATCTTTCCACAAATGCCTATACTGGTTTGGAGATATGCACCCTATTTCTCCTCTGGCGTCTTGGAAGCTTGTTAGCCTCCGTGAATTCTCCATACCAGCATGGGGAGGCAGCAGTCAAGTAGACATGGCAGTGCGGGGGCCGGGAGGGAAGGACCTGAGAGCTGCAGTAGTTCCCAGGCCCCAGTGCCCTCTCTCATGAGACAGCTGGCAGGCCTGGGAGGGGGGCTGGCAGTTGGGACAGAGTGACGCAGCGTGAAAATCACTGTGGATCCCATGACTGGGGACCCTATGGGAATATGATGCCTTGGAGGATGGCAGCCTGGAGGCCTAATAATGACTGAGGGCCAGATAAGAATGTTCTCAGAGACATCAGCAGGAGCTGCCGATGTTTGAGGGACCCCCCACTCCCTTTACACTACAAAGACCTTCCCAGAAGGTGGAAGGAAGAAACTTCTGAACTGACCCCCAGAGATCTAAATCGATTCAGAAAACTCCAAAGTTACTGAGAAAACCCCTATTTGACTAGATGAAGTTTCCATCACTAGGCTGAATGGGACTTTGAGACAGAAACTAGGTTGTTACAGAAAAACAGTGACAGTTCATATTTTATACCCCAGATTTTGTGCTGAGAGTTGTGCCTGTTACGTATAAATAAGGACAATGATGTCTGGTCTCCCTTTCTGCCCAGAATATTGGGAGAGACTACTTTATTTGCAAGCACTTGGTGAACTGAAGCTCAGCGTAAATGGTGCGTGTGTTCCTTGGTGAGCCTCCTCCTCCAGACCAGCAACGTGGGTGAGCTGAACATTGAAGTCAAACTCAGGAAGGATGAGTGTGTGACATTTTGCACAGCAAAACTGCTGTTTCCACATAGCTATTTTGACACATAAAAGCCAAGCCATCAAATTTTCAGCTTTTTTTAAAAGACCAAGTAAAATGTTAAATAGAAATCTTCACTCAGCTCTGTGCCTTGCTCAGAGGTGT